>NC_060197.1:25136111-25313611 GCF_021184085.1 Oncorhynchus gorbuscha
CATCCAGTGGGACAGTCACTTAACAATAGTGCATCTAAAACTTAGGGGGGTGAGAGGGATTACTTATCCTATCCTAGGTATTCCTTAAAGAGGTGGGGTTTCAGGTGTCTCCGGAAGGTGGTGATTGACTCCGCTGTCCTGGCGTTTCGTGAGGGAGTTTGTTCCACCATTGGGGGCCAGGGCAGCGAAACAGTTTTGACTGGGCTGAGCGGGAGCTGTACTTCCTCAGTGGTAGGGAGGCGCAGCAGGCCAGAGGTGGATGAACGCAGTGCCCTTGTTTGGGTGTAGGGCCTGGATCAGAGCCTGGAGGTAGCTGAGGCCGTTCCCCTCTACAGCTCCGTAGGCAAGCACCATGGTCTTGTAGCGGATGCGGAGCTTCAACTGGAAGCCAGTGGAGAGAACGGAGGAGCGGGGTGACGTGGAGAGAACTGGGAAGGTTGAACACCAGACGGGCTGCGGCGTTCTGGATGAGTTGAAGGGGTTTAATGGCACAGGCAGGGGAGCCCAGCCAACAGCGAGTTGCAGTAATCCAGACGGGAGATGACAAGTGCCTGGATTAGGACCTGCGCCGCTTCCTGTGTGAGGCAGGGTCGTACTTCAAGGATGTTGTAGAGCATGAACCTACAGGAACGGCCACCGCCTTGATGTTAGTTGAGAAACGACAGGGTGTTGTCCAGGATCACGCCAAGGTTCTTGGCGCTCTGGGAGGAGGACACAATGGAGTTGTCAACCGTGATGGCGAGATCATGGAACGGGCAGTCCTTCCCCGGGAGGAAGAGCAGCCCGTCTGCCGAGGTTCAGCTTGAGGTGGTGATCCGTCATCCACACTGATATGTCTGCCAGACATGCAGAGATGCGATTCGCCACCTGGTCATCAGAAGGGGGAAAGGGAGAAGATTAATTGTGTGTCGTCTGCATAGCAATGATAAGAGAGACCATGTGAGGTTATGACAGAGCCAAGTGACTTGGTGTATAGCGAGAATAGGAGAGGCCAAGAACAGAGCCTGGGGGACACCAGTGGTGAGGAGCGTGGTGAGGAGACAGATTCTCGCCACGCCACCTGGTAGGAGCGACCTGTCAGGTAGGACGCAATCCAAGCGTGGGCCGCGCCGGGAGATGCCCAACTCGGAGAGGTGGAGAGGAGGATCTGATGGTTCACAGTATCGAAGGCAGCCGATAGATCTAGAAGGATGAGAGCAGGAGGAGAGAGAGTTAGCTTTAGTAGAAAAGGGAGCGCCTCCGTGATACAGAGGAGAGCAGTCTCAGTTGAATGACTAGTCTTGAAACCTGACTGATTTGGATCAAGAAGGTCATTCAGGGAGAGATAGCGGGAGAGCTGGCCAAGGACGGCACGTTCAAGAGTTTTGGAGAGAAAAAGAAAGAAGGGATACTCTCTGTAATTGTTGACATCGGAGGGATCGAGTGTAGGTTTTTTCAGAAGGGGTAACCTCGCTTCTCTTTGAAGACGGAAGGGACGTGAGGCCAGCGGTCAGGGATGAGTTGATGAGCGAGGTGAGGTATGGAGTAGGTCTCTGGAAATGGTCTGGAGAAGAGAGGAGGGGATAGGGCAAGCGGGCAGGTTGTTGGCGGCTCGGGGTCACAAGACGCAAGATTTCATCTGGAGAGAGAGGGGAGAAAGAGGTCAGAGCACAGGGTAGGGCAGTGTGAGCAGAACCAGCGGCTCGTTTGACTTAGCAAACGAGGATCGGATGTCGTCGACCTTCTTTTCAAAATGGTTGACGAAGTCATCTGCAGAGAGGGGAGGAGGGGGGAGGGGTGGAGGATTCAGGAGGGAGGAGAAGGTGGCAAAGAGCTTCCCTAGGGTTAGAGGCAGATGCTTGGAATTTAGCGTGGTAGAAAGTGGCTTTAGCAGCAGAGACAGAGGAGGAAAATGTAGAGAGGAGGGAGTGAAAGGATGCCAGGTCCGCAGGGAGGCGAAGTTTTCCTCCATTTCCGCTCGGCTGCCCGGAGCCCTGTTCTGTGAGCTCGCAATGAGTCATCGAGCCACGGAGCGGGAGGGGAGGACCGAGCCGGCCTGGAGGATAGGGGACATAGAGAGTCAAGGGATGCAGAGAGGGAGGAGAGGAGGGTTGAGGAGGCAGAATCAGGAGATAGGTGGGAGAAGGTTTGAGCGGAGGAAGAGATGATAGGATGGAAGAGGAGAGAGTAGCGGGGAGAGAGAGTGAAGGTTGGGACGGCGCGATACCATCCGAGTAGGGGCAGTGTGGGGAGGTGTTGGATGAGAGCGAGAGGGAAAAGGATACAAGGCAGTGGTCGGAGACTTGGAGGAGTTGCAATGAGGTTAGTGGAGGAACAGCATCTAGTAAAGATGAGGTCGAGCGTATTGCCTGCCTTGTGAGTAGGGGGAAGGTGAGAGGGTGAGGTCAAAAGAGGAGAGGAGTGGAAAGAAGGAGGCAGAGAGGAAAGAGTCAAAGGTAGACGTGGGGAGGTTAAAGTCGCCCAGAACTGTGAGAGGTGAGCCGTCCTCAGGAAAGGAGCTTATCAAGGCATCAAGCTCATTGATGAACTCTCCGAGGGAACCTGGAGGGCGATAAATGATAAGGATGTTAAGCTTGAAAGGGCTAGTAACTGTGACAGCATGGAATTCAAAGGAGGCGATAGACAGATGGGTAAGGGGAGAAAGAGAGAATGACCACTTGGGAGAGATGAGGATCCCGGTGCCACCACCCCGCTGACCAGACGCTCTCGGGGTGTGCGAGAACACGGGGGCGGACGAAGAGAGAGCAGTAGGAGTAGCAGTGTTGTCTGTGGTGATCCATGTTTCCGTCAGTGCCAAGAAGTCGAGGGACTGGAGGGAGGCATAGGCTGAGATGAACTCTGCCTTGTTGACCGCAGATTGGCAGTTCCAGAGGCTACCGGAGACCTGGAACTCCACGTGGGTCGTGCGCGCTGGGACCACCAGAGTAGGGTGGCCGCGGCCACGCGGTGAGGAGCGTTTGTATGGTCTGTGCAGAGAGGAGAGAACAGGGATAAACAGACACATAGTTGACAGGCTACAGAAGAGGCTACGCTAATGCAAAGGAGATTGGAATGACAAGTGGACTACACGTCTCGAATGTTCAGAAAGTTAAGCTACGTAGCAAGAATCTTATTGACTAAAATGATTAAAATGATACAGTACTGCTGAAGTAGGCCAGCTGGCAGTGGGTGCGTTGTTGACACTACACTAATCAAGTCGTTCCGTTGAGTGTAATAATTTCTGCAGTGTTGCTATTCGGGGGCTAGCTGGCTAGCTAGCAGTGTTGTTTACGTTACGTTGCGTTAAAAGAACGACAATAGCTGGCTAGCGAACCTAGAAAATCGCTCTAGACTACACAATTATCTTTGATACAAAGACGGCTATGTAGCTAGCTACGATCAAACAAATCAAACCGTTGTACTGTAATGAAATGAAGTGAAAATGTGATACTACCTGTGAATGCGACCGGGTAGTTGAGTTCTATACAGAAGACGTTGGCTAGCGTTGGCTAGCTAGCAGAGTCACCTACGTTAAGGACGACAAATAGCTGGCTAGCTAACCTCGGTAAATTAAGATAATCACTCTAAGACTACACACTCTAAACCTAAACAACACAATTATCTTGGATACGATGAAACGAAGACAGCAAAGGCAGCTATGTAGCTAGCTAACACTACACTAATCAAGTCGTTCAGTTGAGTGTAATAGTTTCTCCAGTGCAGCTAATCAGTGGACGTTAGCTAGCTGGCTAGTGAAGACTACGTTAGGACGGCGAAATACGATAATTACGCAATTATCTTTGATACAAAGACGGCTATGTAGCTAGCTGAGAAGAAATTGCTAAGATTAGACAAATCAAACCGTTGTGATATAATGAAATATAATGAAAAAGTTATACTACCCGCGGGAGCGAAGTGCAGATGCGACCACTCGCTCCAACCGGAACCGGAAGACTGCGAGCTGTGAAAAGAAGGTTTGCTGTGTCTGTCAGCGTAGTGTCCAGAGCATGGAGGCGCTACCGGGAGACAGGCCAGTACATCAGGAGACGTGGAGGAGGCCGTAGGAGGGCAACAACCCAGCAGCAGGACCGCTACCTCTGCCTTTGTGCAAGGAGGCGCAGGAGGAGCACTGCCAGAGCCCTGCAAAATGACCTCCAGCAGGCCACAAATGTGCATGTGTCTGCTCAAACGGTCAGAAACAGACTCCATGAGGGTGGTATGTGGGCCCGACGTCAACTGGTGGGGGTTGTGCTTAGCCCAACACCGTGCAGGGCGTTTGGCATTTGCCAGAGAACACCAAGATTGGCAAATTCGCCACTGGCGCCCTGTGCTATTCACAGATGAAAGCAGGTTCACACTTAGCACATGTGACAGACGTAACAGTCTGGAGACGCCGTGTAGAACGTTTTGCTGCCTGCAACATCCTCCAGCATGACCGGTTTGGTGGTGGGTCAGTCATGGTGTGGGGTGGCATTTCTTTGGGGGGCCGCACAGCCCTCCATGTGCTCGCCATAGGTAGCCTGACTGCCATTAGGTACCGAGATGAGATCCTCAGACCCCTTGTGAGACCATATTCTGGTGCGGTTGGCCCTGGGTTCCTCCTAATGCAAGACAATGCTAGACCTGATGTGGCTGGAGTGTGTCAGCAGTTCCTGCAAGAGGAAGGCATTGATGCCATGGACTGGCCCGCCCATTCCCCAGACCTGAATCCAATTGAGCACATCTGGGACATCATGTCTTGCTGATGCTTTAGTCCAGGTCTGGGAGGAGATCCCTCAGGATACCATCCGCCACCTCATCGGGAGCATGCCCAGGCGTTGTAGGGAGGTCATACAGGCACGTGGAGGCCACACACACTACTGAACCTCATTTTGACTTGTTTTAAGGACATTACATCAAAGTTGGATCAGCCTGTAGTGTGGTTTTCCACTTTAATTTTGAGTGTGACTCCAAATCCAGACCTCCATGGGTTGATAAATTTGATTTCCATTGATCATTTTTGTGTGATTTTGTTGTCAGCACATTCAACTATGTAAAGAAAAAAGTATTTAATAAGAATATTTCATTCAGATCGAGGATGTGTTATTTTAGTGTTCCCTTTATTTTTTGAGCAGTGTATTATTACATGGCACAGTACACTGTCCCATCTCTAGGGACTTCTGTCTAACAAAGAAAAGTCCTGTTTCAGTTCGGGTGTTTGATGGACCCAACTCTTACTAGGTCCTACATCACAGCAAGATGCTGTTCTTCTGCCAAGCGAATACCCATTCCAGCTGTTCTAAGGTTTCCCTCTATCTCAGTCTCCCTGGGTCCTAAATTCCAGCAGAATATCCTTGTTTTGACCCAACCTCGGTCCCCCTCTTTGTCTTTCTGTGTCCCTCACTCTCATCCTTCACCACTATTTTTTTTTAAATTAAATGTAATATTACATTTTTTCTATTTTGTTCTATATTGTACTTGTTATTTTTGTGTGTTTTTTTCCCTTCAGATGATCAAAGCAAACTCAAAGTCTGAGGGTCACAATCACCTTCATCTTAGTATGTTTGACCCTGACTGTCCTGATCCTCTCTTTGCTGGTTTCTTAGCTGGTGAGGAGTTAGAGCTTCATAAGTTTTAATTATCTGCAAAATGTTCTCTCCGATGCCAAGAGGCAGGCCTTTTAAAACATGCTCTTTGCCAGGGCCCAAGACTTGGTTTGTCCCGCACTGCCGAAGTCATAGTAAAACTCCTTGTATGCTATTCTTATCTAGAGTTACGAGGTCCCTGATGAATTTGATATCCCTGATGAATTTGCTGTCACAAAAGGGGTCGCCAGCCACAAAGGTATCAGGTCAGACACCCCATCCAGAACAACATCCAAAACCATCTGAAAGAAATGCCATGTTCTGAAGAGCTAAGCCAACACAACAGAAGAGCGAGAGAGATGACCAAAACGGGAAAATTGGGGGTCAGCTGAACTGACTAAAAAGGATCTTGCAACGAGATCAGGGATCAAGTGGAGCCGATATTATAAGCTAATTCTACACATTTTGTCATTGGGCCGAGAGATTTTGTTGCAGGTTTTAAGCTAATATCCTGAGATTCTATACATTTTGCCAAGACGTAGAGAGATAACTTTGCAGTTTTCAGCTTAAAGCAAGAGTGCCCAATTGAAACAAAGGGATGGGCCTGGAGACATTTAACCAATCAGATTCATAGACAGAGCTATGGATGCAAGGATATATCCATGATATACCAATTATAGTTTTAACCATGATTTGAGGCTATTACAGCGTTTGTTTACAAACATTGGCGTAAAACAAGCTATTGAGTTCTGATGGGGCACAACAGTTGAACTAAGCTCATGATGCATTTATAAGTTATATTCTTCAAGAATCAATGGGTACATAATGGTATTCCAAAACACAAAAATGGATGTAGCAACTAAAGATTCCAGTTTAAATTAGGGCTGCTTGAAAGTATGTGAACCCTACAGGGAATGTAGTTATTTTGCACACTTTAAAATAAAATAAATCCTTATCTAAACCCCAATTTGTAATAAATACATTCCAAGTAAATAACAGAAACAAAACAAAAAATCTAAATTTTCATTACTTATTTAACAAGTGGTTTATTGAACAGAAACCGTTTTGATGTGCAAAAACGTGAACACCTCAGTCAATAGCAGCAATAACTTGGATAACTCCTATCGCCAGCAATCAGTCTCTGACATCTGTTTTGAGGGATTTTTGCCCACTCCTCCAGAACTCAGCCAATTGAGTGAGGTTCGAGTGTTGTCTGGCATGAATTGCCTGCTTCAGGTCCTGCCACAGCATCTCAATTGGATTTAGGTCAGGACTTTGACTTGTCCAATCCGAAAAAAATCTTATTTCTCCTGGGCCATTCTTTGGTAAATTTGCTTGAATGCTTTGTGTCTTTGTCTTTTTGCAAGACCCATTTTCGGCCTAGCTTTAGCTCCTTGACTGATGGCCTGACGTTCTGTTCCAGAATCTCCTGGTAATATCTCAGAATTCATGGTTCCCCTTGACGATGTGGAGTCGTCCAAGTCCAGAGGAAGAAAAGCAGCACCAGATCTTGACATTCCCACCACCATGCTTGACTGTTGGGATAAGGTTATTTTGGTGGTAGGCAGTGTTGGGTTTTCGCCAAATTTAGCGCTGTTGATTGTGACCAATAAGGATCGAGACCAATTTTGGACTCATCGGTCCAGACAATGGACTTCCAGAAACCTTTAGGTTTGTCCCAGTGGTCTCTGGCAAAGTTAAGACGAGCAGATTGGTTCTTCTTTTGACAGCAGAGGCTTCTTCCTAGGAACCCTCCCAAGAATGGCATTTCAATTCAGTGTTCTTATTGTTGAAGCATGCACAGTTACCCGAGACGCAGTAAGGGTGGTCTGCAAATCTCTAGATGTTATGTTTGGGTTGGCTTTTACCTGATTTACTATTGTTCTGGTGGCTCTTGGGGATATTTTGGAAGGGCGTCCACTTCTAAGCCGAATTGCTGTCATGTTAAATGCCTGATGGAGCTCAAATCTTTTTGAGATGATTTTATAGCCTTCCCCAGACTGATGTGCTCTCACTACCCTCATCCCGATGTCCTCTGAGATCTCCTTTCCTCTCAGCATGGTGTGCTTTGCATTCACCTGGATGGGTAAAGCCAAACTGACCAGGTTTCTTATCTCTTTATCAGAGTCCCGCCCAAACTCTTACCTAACAATCTCTACTTTGATTGGTTCAATTGGAACCCAATTATTTACCCACCCGATTCTACTTACCTACTTGATTTAACCCAACGCAACTCGGGGTTCACTTTTTTTGCACCTGCACAAATTCCTTTTTAATTGTGTTGTTCTACTACACGTATGCTTTCCTTACACCAGAATATGGTATTGGTAAATATAAACCTGTTATGTCAGATCAAAAAGATGGATTCTGAAATAATAAATATGGAGAACAATTGCAGACTGCAAGAAGATCAGGCAAGAAGTATAAAGTTAAAGCATGACTCATTGGTGGAACACTCAATACCAATATCCCTTTGAGCCTCCCAGGCCCATGTTGCCCAGGATTAAGAACATAAATGGTTTATTAATAATGTTACATTGTATTCTATTGTATTACACCCTCAATGTATTCCAAGGATCCCTCAGGGAACATGTTTTAAATCTGCGATTAGCTACAAATTATAATGTAAATGTTATTTTTTTCAAATGTGGTCACTGGCTATTGTATAGAGAAAGAGATTGATGTTTAAAAAAATGTAGATTCAAAGATAAACAGCTGGATGACATCTACAACTGGAAGGAAAAGATCAACCGTGCAGGAAAGGAGTGATGGTAATGTAGTCGTTTTGTGTTCGCGGTAATGCAGTCAAAGGAAGGTTGAACAGTTCTTACCTCTGCTGTTTCATTACAGATGCAAAGGTTTTATGTGGACCTGCGGAAGAAAGGTAAAGGTGCCGACAATGAAAACAAAATCCACAACGATTTTAAAAGTCAACGTTTCTATTGTTGCAACTTCGCCAATGTATGTTATGGCTGAAAGTTGACATGTTGCTTGTTAAGAGACAATAACGCTCGCTCCTCTTATGGAGTTTAACTTTCCTTTGTGGCCGTGAAAATATTTAGTTTCAGTCCCTTTTTATGTCCGTTATCCCCACAGATCAGCCGAAAGTAGCTTTTTAAGTTAGACTTGATGAAGTTTGTACCTTTTTTAATTATACAGTGTATTCAGACCGGTGACTTTTTTTTCCACATATTGTTGCGTTACAGCCTTGTTTTAAAATGTAAAAAAAAAATCAAAAATAAATAAATAATCCCTCATCAATCTACATACAATACCCCATAATGACAAAACAAAAACAGGTTTTTAGACATGTTTGACCGAAATGTTACGTTTACATAAGTATTCAGACCCTTCACTACTCAGTACTTTGTTGAAGCACCTTTGGCAGTGATTACAGCCAAGAGTCTTTGTGGGTGTGACGCTACAAGATTGGCACACTTGTGTTTGGGGGAGTTTCTGACATTCTTCTCTGCAGATCCTCTCAAGCTCTGTTGGGTTGGTTGGGGGGGGGGCGTTGCTGCACGGTTATTTTCAGGTCTGTGCAGAGATGTTCGATCAGGTTCAAGTGCAGGCTCTGGCTGGGCCACTCAAGGACATTCAGTCCTGCAGAAATGTTTTGTTACCCTTCCCTAGATCTGTGCCTCGACACAATCCTGTCTCAGAGCTCTACAGACAATTCCTTCGACCTCATGGCTTGGTTTTGTCATGCAGGTGAAAGAGGACCCAAAAGCGACTTAACAGAAACAGAGTTTATTCAAGTCCAAACAGGGAATAACAGAAATCCTCTAGTCTGTAGAGGGGAATAACAGGAGAAGCGGCCACAGACTGCAGGTCGCTTCGGGTAGGCGCAGGCCGTAGTTGACAGAGACACCTGCTCACGCAGCATCTGATGAAGGCAAAAACACGACAGGACAGGGCGATACACAATCACAGCACGGTGAATTCTAAACAAGGAACCGACAGGACAGGAACGGAACACAAAGGAATAAATAGGGACTCCAATCAGGGGAAAGGATCGGGAACAGGTGTGGGAAGACTAAATGATGATTGGGGGAATAGGAACAGCTGGGAGCAGGAACGGAACGATAGAGAGAAGAGAGAGCGAGAGAGTGAGAGAGGGAGGGGGAGAGAGAGGGATAGAAAGAGGGAAAGAACCTAATAAGACCAGCAGAGGGAAACGAATAGAATGGGGAGCACAGGGACAAGACATGATAATAAATGACAAACATGACAGTACCCCCACTCACCGGCGCCTCCTGGCGCACTCGAGGAGGAATCCTGGCGGCAACGGAGGAAATCATCGATGAGTGAACGGTCCAGCACGTCCCGAGACGGAACCCAACTCCTCTCCTCAGGACCGTAACCCTCCCAATCCACTAAGTATTGGTGACCCCGTCCCCGAGAACGCATGTCCATGATCTTATGTACCTTGTAAATAGGTGCGCTCTCGACAAGGACGGGAGGGGGGAGGGAAGACGAACGGGGGTGCGAAGAAAGGGCTTAACACAGGAGACATGGAAGACAGGATGGACGCGACGAAGATGTCGCGGAAGAAGCAGTCGCACAGCGACAGGATTGACGACCTGGGAGACACGGAACGGACCAATGAACCGCGGAGTCAACTTACGAGAAGCTGTCGTAAGAGGAAGGTTGCGAGTGGAAAGCCACACTCTCTGGCCGCAACAATACCTTGGACTCTTAATCCTGCGTTTATTGGCGGCTCTCACCGTCTGTGCCCTGTAACGGCAAAGTGCAGACCTCACCCTCCTCCAGGTGCGCTCACAACGTTGGACAAACGCTGAGCGGAGGGAACGCTGGACTCGGCAAGCTGGGATGAGAACAGAGGAGGCTGGTAACCCAGACTACTCTGACACGGAGATAACCCGGTAGCAGACGAAGGAAGCGAATTGTGAGCGTATTCTGCCCAGGGGAGCTGTTCTGCCCAAGACGCAGGGTTTCTGAAAGAAAGGCTGCGTAGTATGCGACCAATCGTCTGATTGGCCCTCTCTGCTTGACCGTTAGACTGGGGATGAAACCCGGAAGAGAGACTGACGGACGCACCAATCAAACGACAGAACTCCCTCCAAAACTGTGACGTGAATTGCGGGCCTCTGTCTGAAGCGGCGTCTAACGGGAGGCCATGAATTCTGAATACATTCTCAATAATGATTTGTGCCGTCTCCTTAGCGGAAGGAAGTTTAGCGAGGGGAATGAAATGTGCCGCCTTAGAGAACCTATCGACAACCGTAAGAATCACAGTCTTCCCCGCAGACAAAGGCAGACCGGTAATGAAGTCTAAGGCGATGTGAGACCATGGTCGAGAAGGAATGGGGAGCGGTCTGAGACGACCGGCAGGAGGAGAGTTACCCGACTTAGTCTGCGCGCAGTCCGAACAAGCAGCCACGAAACGGCGCGTGTCACGCTCCTGAGTCGGCCACCAAAAGCGCTGGCGAATAGACGCAAGAGTGCCTCGAACACCGGGATGACCAGCTAACTTGGCAGAGTGAGCCCACTGAAGAACAGCCAGACGAGTGGAAACAGGAACGAAAAGGAGGTTACTAGGACAAGCGGCGACGCAGTGTGCGTGAGTGCTTGCTTAACCTGTCTTTCAATTCCCAGACTGTTAACCCGACAACACGCCCATAAGGAAGAATCCCCTCGGGATCAGTAGAAGCCACAGAAGAACTAAACAGACGGGATAAGGCATCAGGCTTGGTGTTCTTGCTACCCGGACGGTAAGAAATCACAAACTCGAAACGAGCGAAAAACAACGCCCAACGAGCTTGACGGGCATTAAGTCGTTTGGCAGAACGGATGTACTCAAGGTTCTTATGGTCTGTCCAAACGACAAAAGGAACGGTCGCCCCCCAACCACTGTCGCCATTCGCCTAGGGCTAAGCGGATGGCGAGCAGTTCACGGTTACCCACATCATAGTTGCGCTCAGATGGCGACAGGCGATGAGAAAAATAAGCGCAAGGATGAACCTTATCGTCAGACTGGAAGCGCTGGGATAGAATGGCTCCCACGCCTACCTCTGAAGCGTCAACCTCGACAATGAATTGTCTAGTGACGTCCGGAGTAACGAGGATAGGAGCGGACGTAAAACGTTCTTTTAGAAGATCAAAAGCTCCCTGGGCGGAACCGGACCACTTAAAACACGTCTTGACAGAAGTAAGAGCTGTGAGAGGGGCAGCAACTTGACCGAAATTACGAATGAAACGCCGATAGAAATTAGCGAAACCTAAAAAGCGCTGCAACTCGACACGTGACCTTGGAACGGGCCAATCACTGACAGCTTGGACCTTAGCGGAATCCATCTGAATGCCTTCAGCGGAAATAACGGAACCGAGAAAAGTAACGGAGGAGACATGAAAAGAGCACTTCTCAGCCTTTACGTAGAGACAATTCTCTAAAAGGCGCTGTAGAACACGTCGAACGTGCTGAACATGAATCTCGAGTGACGGAGAAAAAAATCAGGATATCGTCAAGATAGACAAAAACAAAGATGTTCAGCATGTCTCTCAGAACATCATTAACTAATGCCTGAAAAACAGCTGGCGCATTGGCGAGACCGAACGGCAGAACCCGGTACTCAAAATGCCCTAACGGAGTGTTAAACGCCGTTTTCCACTCGTCCCCCTCTCTGATGCGCACGAGATGGTAAGCGTTACGAAGGTCCAACTTAGTAAAGCACCTGGCTCCCTGCAGAATCTCGAAGGCTGATGACATAAGGGGAAGCGGATAACGATTCTTAACCGTTATGTCATTCAGCCCTCGATAATCCACGCAGGGGCGCAGAGTACCGTCCTTCTTCTTAACAAAAAGAACCCCGCCCCGGCCGGAGAGGAAGAAGGCACTATGGTACCGGCGTCAAGAGACACAGACAAATAATCCTCGAGAGCCTTACGTTCGGGAGCCGACAGAGAGTATAGTCTACCTCGAGGAGGAGTGGTCCCCCGGAAGGAGATCAATACTACAATCATACGACCGGTGAGGAGGAAGGGAGTTGGCTCGGGACCGACTGAAGACCGTGCGCAGATCATGATATTCCTCCGGCACTCCTGTCAAATCGCCAGGTTCCTCCTGAGAAGTAGGAACAGAAGAAACGGGAGGATGGCAGACATTAAACACTTCACATGACAAGAAACGTTCCAGGATAGGATAGAATTACTAGACCAATTAATAGAAGGATTATGACATACTAGCCAGGGATGACCCAAAACAACAGGTGTAAACGGTGAACGGAAAATCAAAAAAAAGAAATAGTCTCACTGTGGTTACCAGATACTGTGAGGGTTAAAGGTAGTGTCTCAAATCTGATACTGGGAAGATGACTACCATCTAAGGCGAACATGGGCGTAGGCTTCTCTAACTCTCTGAAAGGAATGTCATGTTTCCGAACCCATGCTTCGTCCATGAAACAACCCTCAGCCCCAGAGTCTATCAAGGCACTACATGTAGCACCCGAACCGGTCCAGCGTAGATGGACCGACAAAGTAGTACAGGATCTTGATGGAGAGACTTGAGTAGTTGCGCTCACCTGTAGCCCTCCGCTTACAGATGAGCTCTGGCTTTTACTGGACATGAATTAACAAAATGTCCAGCAACTCCGCAATAGAGGCACAGGCGGTTGGTGATCCTCCGTTCCCTCTCCTTAGTCGAGATGCGAATCCCTCCCAGCTGCATGGGCTCAGTCTCAAAGCCAGAGGAGGGAGATGGTTGCGATGCGGAGCAGGGAAACACCGTTGATGCGAGCTCTCTTCCACGAGCCCGGTGACGAAGATCTACCCGTCGTTCTATGCGGATGGCGAGAGCAATCAAAGAGTCCACATCTGAAGGAACCTCCCGGGGAGAGAATCTCATCCTTAACCACTGCGTGGAGTCCCTCCAGAAAACGAGCGAGCAGCGCCGGCTCGTTCCACTCACTAGAGGCAGCAAGAGTGCGAAACTCAATAGAATAATCCGTTATGGACCGTTCACCTTGGCATAAGGAAGCCAGGGCCCTAGAAGCCTCCCCACCAAAAACTGAACGGTCAAAAACCCGAATCATCTCCTCTTTAAAGTTCTGGAACTTGTTAGAGCAATCAGCCCTTGCCTCCCAGATAGCTGTGCCCCATTCTCGAGCCCGGCCAGTAAGGAGTGAAATGACGTAAGCAACCCGAGCTCTCTCTCTAGAGTATGTGTTGGGTTGGAGAGAGAACACAATCTCACACTGCGTGAGAAAGGAGCGGCACTCAGTGGGCTGCCCGGAGTAGCAAGGTGGGTTATTAACCCTAGGTTCTGGAGGCTCGGCAGGCCAGGAAGTAACAGGTGGCACGAGACGTAGACTCTGGAACTGTCCAGAGAGGTCGGAAACCTGAGCGGCCAGGTTCTCCACGGCATGGCGAGCAGCAGACAATTCCTGCTCGTGTCTGCCGAGCATGGCTCCTTGGATCTCGACGGCAGTGTAACGAGCGTCTGAAGTCGCTGGGTCCATTCCTTGGTCGGTTCCTTCTGTCATGCAGGTGAAAGAGGACCCAAAAGCGACTTAACAGAAACAGAGTTTATTCAAGTCCAAACAGGGAATAACAGAAATCCTCTAGTCTGTAGAGGGGAATAACAGGAGAAGCGGCCACAGACTGCAGGTCGCCGGGTAGGCGCAGGCCGTAGTTGACAGAGACACCTGCTCACACGCAGCATCTGATGAAGGCAAAAACACGACAGGACAGGGCGATACACAATCACAGCACGGTGAATTCTAAACAAGGAACCGACAGGACAGGAACGGAACACAAAGGAATAAATAGGGACTCCAATCAGGGGAAAGGATCGGGAACAGGTGTGGGAAGACTAAATGATGATTGGGGGAATAGGAACAGCTGGGAGCAGGAACGGAACGATAGAGAGAAGAGAGAGCGAGAGAGTGAGAGAGGGAGGGGGAGAGAGAGGGATAGAAAGAGGGAAAGAACCTAATAAGACCAGCAGAGGGAAACGAATAGAATGGGGAGCACAGGGACAAGACATGATAATAAATGACAAACATGACAGGTTTTTGCTCTTACACACATTGTCAACTGTGGGACCATATACAAACAAGTGTGTGCCTTTCCAAATCATGTCCAATCAATTGAATTTACCACAGGTGGACTCCAATCAAGTAGTTAGAAGCATCTCAAGGATGATCCATGGAAACAGGATGCACATTAGTTTAATTTTGAGTCTCGTAGCAAGGGTCTGAATACTTATGTAAATAAGGTATTTCTGTTTTTGAATACATTTGCAAAAATTTCTAAACACCTTTTTTCACTTTGCCATTATGGGCTATTGTGTGTAGATTGATGTAGAAAAAAAACATTTTAGGATAAGACTGTAATGTAACAAAATGTGAAAAAAAGTACATTCTTTCTGAATGAACTGTACCTAGTTTCAGTTCCTGTTTTACCAGAGGTATATTTTTCAGTTGATGGTGGGACTTCATGGTGGGACTCTTTGACCCCATGGCACCACTATCACCTAAGTCACAAGAAAGTCAATATAAACATTGGCCACGAATACAACACAAACACATGCACTTTTTTGTGTGTCGTCTTCTCTGTCATTTTGATCAAAATATGCATTTCCGTCCTCCACAATAATGTCTTTCCTCTCACTGGTCTCTGTCACATGGATCTTTACAGCACCAGTTAAAGTCGTCTACTAATTCACTTTCAACTACTACAAGAGAAATGGAACAGCTATTGCCAATGGATATGATCACAACTCCAGCGATGGTGATGACATGGCGAGCACCGTGTCCTTGGAGGTGGGGAATCGGGTCTGGGTGACCCTCACCGATCGCACTCCCATTGGGGTTCAGGAACTGATCGCCACCTTCAATGGCTTTCTGCTCTTCCCCATGTGAGGAGAGAGCAGAGCCCGCATTCATGAAGCGTCTCAGAGTAGGAGTGCTGATCTAGGATCCGTTTTCATTTTTTTAAGATCATAATGAATCAAGGCCCTGGTGTTTAGAAGCAATACGCTGTAGAGAACCTTACATATGTGTCTGTACAGCCAATGTTGGAAATGTCAACTTTGCATGTTTTTAGATTCTTCAAAGGAGCCATCCTTTTGCCTTGATGACAGCTTTGCACACTCTTGGCATTCTTTCAACACACCTGGAATGCTTTTCCAACAGTCTTGAAGGAGTGCCCACATGTGCCTTCACTCTGCTGTCCAACTCATCCCAAACCATCTCAGTTGAAAAACAAATGATAGTCCCACGAAGCGCAAACCAGATAGGATGGTGTATCGCTGTAGAATGCTGTGGTAGCCATGCTGGTTAACTGTGCCTTGAATTCTACGAAAATCACCAACAGTTTCACCAGTAAAGCACCCCCACTCCATCGCACCTCCTCCTCCATGCTTCACGGTGGGAACCACACATGCGGAGATCATCCATTCACCTTCTTTGCGTCTCACAAAGACACGCCGCGTGGAAACAAATATCAAACATTTAGACTCAATAGACCAAAGGACAGATTTCCACCGGTCTAATGTCCATTGCTCGTGTTTCTTGGCTCTAGCAAGTCTCTTATTATTATTGGTGTCCTTTAGTAGTAGTTTATTTGCAACAATTTGACCATGAAGGCCTGATTCACGTAGTCTCCTCTGAACAGTTGAGTCTGTGTCTGTTACTTGAACTCAGTGAAACATTTATTTGGGCTGCAATTTCTGAGGCTGGTTATTCTAATTCATTTATCCTCTGCAGCAGAGGTAACTCTGGGTCTTCCTTTCCAATGGCGGTCCTCATGAGAGCCCATTTCATCATAGCACACTTGAAGAAACGTTGACATTTTCCGGATTGCCTGACATTCATGTCTTAAAATAATGATGGACTGTTTCTCTTTGCTTATTTGAGCTGTTCTTGCCATAATATGGACTTGGTATTTAACCAAATAGGGCTATCTTCTCTACGCCACAACACAACTGATTGGCTCAGATGCATTAAGAAGGAAAGAAATTGCAAAAATTAACTTTTAACAAGGCACATCTGTTAATTGAAACAGATTCCAGGCGACTACTTTATGAAGCTGGTTGAGAGAATGCCAAGAGTGTGCAAAGCTGTCATCAAAGCAAAGGGTGGCTCCTTTGAAGAATCTCAAATATAAAGTATATTTTGATTTGTTTAACACTTTTTTTGGTTACTACATGATTCCATGTGTTATTTCATAGTTTTGATGTCTTCAATATTGTTCTACAATTTAGAAAATAGTAAAAATAAAGAAAAACCCTTGAATGAGTAGGTGTGTCCAAACTTTTGACTGGTACTGCATATGCCCCCATCTGTCTCTCCCTCCACCTCTCTGCCCCTCCCTCTGTCTGCCCTACACCCATCTCTTCTCCCCTTCTCTCTGTGCCTCAGGCATGCTGATTGCACTGTATAGATCGGTCTGTCCGTTTCTCTGTTCTGTATGTTGACACCAGACCAGGTCTGACCCAGTCGGTTCATGCCCACTCACAGGCGGCTGGTGGCACCATAATTGGGGAGGACGTGCTCATTGTAATGGCTGAATTGGAATCAATGCAATTGTATCGAACACATCAAAGACGTGTTGTCCATGTGTTTGATTCCATTCCAGCCATGATTATGAGCTGTCCTCACCTTAACACATACACTACATATACAAAGCCTGTGGACACCTCTTCAAATTAGTTGATTTGGCTATTTCAGCCACACCTGTTGCTGATAATTGTATTAACTTGAGCACCCAGCCATGCAATCTCCATAGACAAACATTATCAGTAGCATGACCTTACTGAAAAGCTCAGTGACTTTCAATGTGGAACCGTCATAGGATACCACCTTTCAAACAAGTCAGTCAGTTCCTAAAATATCTGCCCTCCTAGAGCTGTAAGTACAGGACTGCCGAATGCTGAAGCTCAAGGTGCGTAAACATCATCTGTCCTTGGTTGCAACACTCACTACCAAGTTCCAAACTGCTTCTGGAAGCAACGTCAGCACAAGAACTGTTTCCCCGGGAGCTTCATAAAATGTGTTTCCATGGCTGACTAGCCGCACACAAGCCTAAGACCACCATGCACAATGCTAACCGTCGGTTGGAGTAGTGTAAAGCTCACAAACCATTGGACTCTGTAGCAGTGGAAACGTGTTCTCTGGAGTGATGAATACCGCTTCACCATTTGTCAGTCCAACAGGCTAATCTGGGTTTGGTGGATGCCAGGAGAACGCTTCTAGCCCCAATGCATAGTCCCAACTGTAAAGTTTGGTGGAGGAAGAATAATGGTCTGGGACTGTTTTTCATTGTTCGGGCTAGGCCCATTAGTTCCAATGAAGGGAAATCTTAACGCTACAGCATACAATAACATTATAGATGATTCTCTGCTTCCAACTTTGGGGCAAGAGTTTGGGGAAGGCCCTTTCCTGTTTCAGCATGACATTGCCCGCATGCACAAAGCGAGGTCCAAACAGAAATGGTTTGTCGAGATCGGTGTGGAAGAACTTGACTGGCCTGCACAGAGCCCTGACCTTAACCCCATTGATCACCTTTGGGGTGAACTGGAATGCCGACTGCGAGCCAGGCCTAATCGCCCAACATCAGTGCCCGGCCTCACTAATGCTGTTGTGGCTGAATGGGAGCAAGTCCCAGCAGCAATGTTCCAGCATCAAGTGGAAAGCCTTCCCAGAAGAGTTGAGGCTGTTATAGCAGCAAAGGGGGGACCAATTCCATATTAATGCCCATGATTTTGGAATAAGATCTTTAACGAGGAGGAGTCCTCGTAGTGTATGTTGTTTGAGAGTGGATGGCATAAGACTATGAGTAAAGTTAGTTTCATGGGAAGAAGAACATGAGAGAAGAGAAATAGGGGGAGAAAGGAGTGGAAGGGGGGCCCTGGGTGAAAAAGTTTGGGAACCCCTGACTTATATCTCTAGAGATGAAAGAAGTCTGTTATTGTAGTGTGTGTGTGTGTGTGTGTGTGTGTGTGTGTGTGTGTGTGTGTGTGTGTGTGTGTGTGTGTGTGTGTGTGTGTGTGTGTGTGTGTGTGTGTGTGTGTGTGTGTGTGTGTGTGTGTGTGTGTGTGTGTGTGTGTGTGTGAGTGTGAGAGAGAGAGAGAGAGAGAGAGAGAGAGAGAGAGAGAGAGAGAGAGAGAGAGAGAGAGAGAGAGAGAGAGAGAGAGAGAGAGAGAGAGAGAGAGAGAGAGAGAAATGTTGAGACAGCTGCAGAACTTTGGGAGAAGTGTGTGTGGTGGGGGGGGGTATTTTGTTTTCCTGAGGCATTGGCAGCTAGGGGGTGTGTCCCCACTCCAACGTGATTGGCCCTGCGGACGATTGCATTGGGAGTGAAATCACAACATCCTGCCTGACCTACTTGACGGAAATTTTCACCCCAAAACTAGGTTTTGGTATTTGTTAAGTAGTCAAACATTAGGAGCACCTTACTAATATTGAATTGCACCCCAAAGCTTCCCACAGTTGTGTCAAGTTGGATGCATGTCCTTTGGGTGGTGGACCACACACAGGGAACTGTTGAGCATGACAAACCCAGCAGTGTTGCAGTTCTTGACGCAAACCAGTGTGGCTGGCACCTACTACCATACCCCATTCAAAGGCACATAAATATTTTGTCTTGCCCTTTCACCCTCTGAATGGCACACATACACAATCCATGTCTCAATTGTTTCAAGGCTTAAAAATCCTTCTTTAACTTGTCTCCTCCCCTTCCTCTACACTGATTAAAGTGTATTGAAACCAGGGGCATTCAATATGACATCAGGACAGATCTCTTTCACACTGCCTCTCTCTCCCTCTTTCTCACTTTCTTTCTGTTACTCCCTCTCCCTTTTCCTATTTTTTTCTCTCTCCCTCTCTCTGTTTCTCCCCCTCCTCGCTCTGTACCTCTCCTTTTGGCTCTCTATTACTACCACCCTCTCACTCTCTCTGTCCCCCTCGCTCTCTCTTTCCCTCTCTCGCTCGGTTCCTTTCTTTCTTTCTCCCACCTTCTCTCCTCTCTCTTTTCTTCACACTCTTGCACCCTCCCCCTGTCAAATGTGTAAAGCATAGGGATTTTCCAAGATTGAAAAAAAACAGACATTGCTGATGTTAGATTTATCACTTAAAATGAACTTTGTGTTTTTCAAAAGCAGATGCATAGTCAGCTTTGTGGTCCTGTATGTATTGTGTTATACAGGGATATTCCTGGTTGACTACCACTCTGTGGATATATTGTGGACTAACACTGTATTGTCAGACCTCGATAATGGCTCAGGAGGGAGAGAGGGATGGAAAGAGCGGTAGAGGAACTGATAATGACAGAGGATGTATGGAGAGCGGAATGTAAAAACGAGGGACAGCATCAGACGGAGATATAACTAATCCTCTCCCTCCCTCCATCCCTCCGTGACTGTGCATCGCCAAAGGGAGAAAAAAGGCAGGAAACAAAACAGCCCTAAGCACTAGCTCACCCTCCTCTCTTCTCCTCCTCCTCTACTCCACAACCACACTGTCTCACACACAGACTCCTTCTCTTTCCCTCTCACTCATTTTTTTCTAAAATACTCCCTCACTTCCTACCTCCCTTCTGGCCCCCTTGACCTGTTTCTGTCCTCTCTTCTCTCTCCTAACCATTGGTTTTGTTCTCTTCTGGAGTTCTCTTCTCATTGACATTCAGTCCAGCTCTGAGGCTAGTTGCAGGGCAACCACGGCACAATACCATTCGTAAATGCAAATATGCACACACACACACACACACATACGCATGCATGCCCGCACACACTGCCCAGTGGGAGACGCTGATAAATCGCCCTCTGGGCTTACAGCTCCATCTCTCCTTCTCTCTACCCCTCTTTCTCTCGCTCCCTCTCCCCTTGTCCCATAACTTCCCTGGCACTACAAAGTGCTCCTCTTTCATCTCACACCCTTCTCATCTCATCCCATCTCATCCCATCTCTCACTCTCCCATCTCTCACTCTCTCTTAGCCACAATGACCTCTGTTTAGGTTACATTCTCTTCATCATATTAGTATTCCGTCCTCCCAACCAACTACCTGATACTAAATAATATCTAGTTGTAGGCAGCTCCAGCATCTCCAGCCTGCTCTCTCTTCATACCTATATGCAGTAGCAATTGAGACTGGGAACGAGGTTCTCTCCAAGGATTTAACCAAGTGTTATCAGTGCTTTGTGTGTCCTCAGAGTTTGCTACTTAACAATACATATTTTGTGAAAAAACCATCAACTTTTTCTCCCCAATTCCATGGTATCCAATTGTTAGTAGCTACTATCTTGTCTCATCCCTACAACTCCTATACGGGCTCGGGAGAGACGAAGGTTGAAAGTCATGCGCATCCAACCCAGACGCACCAAAGTGTCAGAGGAAACACTGTGCACCTGGCACGTAATCTTTCTGTGCAAAACATCACGTACAGCTTTTTATCCGCAAAATGTCAGTTTGATGGGAAAATTTCTCTGGTGGGAATTATTGTTTTAAGCAGATTTTAAGCAGATTTTATAATATTCACATGAAAATCTTTTGCATTTTGCATGGAAACCTAGCTATATACTGACCAGTTGACCAGTCCCTTATTGATGTCACTGGTTCAATCCACTTCAATCAGTGTAGATGAAGAGGAGGAGACAGGTTAAAGAAGGATTTTTAAACCTTGACAATTGAGAGATGGATTGTGTACGAATTGAGGCTGTTCTGAGAGTAAATGGGGGTGTATCTCAATATTAGGATGATGTTCCTAATGTTTTGTACTCTCAGTATATAATAACAATGCATTGTATCATAAACTACTTATAACTAACATATTATATACTAATATATTAACATAACAAAATTGTATAATAATGTAATATAATAAAAACACATTACAAAAATATAAACGCAACAAGTTTTAGTTCCATGTTTCATGAGCTGAAATAAAAGATCTCAGAAATGTTCCATATGCACAAATATCTTTACATCCCTGTTAGTGTGCATTTCTCCTTTGCCAAGATAATCCATCAACCTGACAGGTGTGGCATATCAAGAAGCTGATTAAATACACAGCATGATCAATACACAGATGCACCTTGTGATGGGGATAATAAAAGGCCACTCTAAAAGATGCAGTTTTGTCACACAACACAATGCCATAGATGTCTCAAGTTTCGAGGGAGCGTGCAATTGGCATGCTGGCTGCAGGAATGTCCAACAGAGCTGTTGCCAGAGAATTTAATTTGAATTTCTCCGCCTCCAATGTTGTTTTAGAGAATTTGGCAGTATGTCCAACCGGCCCCATAACTGCCGACGATGTGTAACCACGCCAACACAGGACCTCCACATCCGGCTTCTTTACCAGCAGGATCGTCTGAGACCAGCCACCCGGACTGCTGATGGAACTGAGGAGTATTTCTGTCTTTAATAAAGACCTTTTCTGGGGAAAAACTAATTCTGATTGGCTGGGCCTGGCTCCCAAGTGGCTGGGCCTGGCTCCCAAGTGGGTGGGCCTGGCTCCCAAGTGGCTGGGTCTGGCTCCCAAGTGGATGGGCCTGGCTCCCAAGTGGGTGGGCCTGGCTCCCAAGTGGGTGGGCCTGGCTCCCAAGTGGGTGGGCCTTGCTCCCAAGTGGGTGGGCCTATGCCCACCCATGGCCGTCCCTGTCATGTAAAATCTGTAGATTAGGGCCTAATGAATTTATTTAAATGAACTGATTTCCTTGTATGAACTATAAAATTGTTGTGTTTATATTTTTGTTCTATATATATATATATATATATATATATATATATATATATATATATATATATATATATATATATATATATATATATATATATATATTTATTTATTTATTTATTTATTTATTTATTTATTTATTTATTTATATATTACAGATTATATACTATGACATTGTTGAATACTCGTTTCTGATTGGCTTGAAGGGCATTCTAGAGCGTTCAATTTCTATATTTCATTCTTACATCTGCTATGCTTGAGCTGCTTTTGAAAACAACAGTTGAATTGATAACATTATTGGCCTTGTTGAATTTGATTTTCATAATAGCAAATATAGGACTGATGGTTTGGTTAGCTAAACTAGCAAGTCAGTTTGTGTGCTGACCAAGGCAACTACTGTAGTAGCTATCGATTAAACTTGCTGGCTACTTCAGTGGATGTTGAACACATTTCTACCTGTTAAATTATATATAAATATATACATCTCCATGGTATAAAAGGGATAATCAACGCAGGGCTCTATGTGTTCTCTGGAAAATAATGAATGATGAAAGGTCAGCTCCGCTAGTACATCGTTGTTTAATACACCTTCCAAGTCGTTCATTATTTTCCATGGAATGCATAGCCCCTTGTTGATTATCCCTTACATAATATACTAAGATCATATCATATACCAAAACTAAAGAGAGTTACTTCCCCTATTGTGGCCTTTGCTCAGAATGTGAGGGTTGGTTGAATACAAATTTGTCATGTTTTGTCATTTATTATCTTGTCTTGTCCCTGTGCTTCCCATTCTATTCGTTTCCCTCTGCTGGTCTTATTAGGTTCTTTCCCTCTTTCTATCCCTCTCTCTCCCCCTCCCTCTCTCACTCTCTCGCTCTCTCTTCTCTCTATCGTTCCGTTCCTGCTCCCAGCTGTTCCTATTCCCCTAATCAATCATTTAGTCTTCCCACACCTGTTCCCGATCCTTTCCCCTGATTAGAGTCCCTATTTCTTCCTTTGTGTTCCGTTCCTGTCCTGTCGGTTCCTTGTCTAGAATTCACCGTGCTGTGTTTGTGTATCGCCCTGTCGTGTCGTGTTTTCCTCAGATGCTGCGTGGTGAGCAGGTGTCTGAGTCTGTCTGGTTCAAGTGCCTTCCCGAGGCAACCTGCTGTTCACCTGCTGTTCAAGATCGAGTCTCCAGTTTGTCCTCGTCATTTCGAGTGAAAGTTGTGTTTTTTGTTTGTATTTACTTTACTGGATTAAAGACTCTGTTTTCGCCAAGTCGCTTTTGGGTCCTCTTTCACCTGCATGACAAAATTGACTCAGGGAGAGAGAATCATCTGTTGTATATTTGCTTCATATCTCCTGTTCCGGGAATCTTACAAAACCTTCTCCACATGTCCTCTATCTCTCCATCCTCATCCCTCCATCTGTCATCCACTCCTTTTATTTGTCTCTCCTCGTTATCAGTCTTTTTTACACCCTGTCCTCCTTTCACTCACTATTTTCATCTAACACTTTTCTACTGATCACCATCTGTCCTCCCGAAAATCCGGTCCGTAGTAAAAGAGGGATGAATAATGATCTTTCTTCGTCACTTTTTTATTTTTTATTTCCTGCTCCATCTGTCCATTTTGATTTGAGGACCTCTGTTTCTCAGAGGCCACGATAATGTGAGGGACATGCTGACTTCTTAGCTATCACAGGAACTGTGGAGTGAACATGAGCCTATAAGAGAAAGCAGGGCAGAGAAGACAGGACTTGGGAGGACTAGGAGAGGAATGGAGAGAGTAGAGGGAGGGAGGGAGGGAGGGAGGAGAGGAATGGAGAGAGTAGAGGAGGGAAGGAGGAGAGGAATGGAGAGAGTAGAGGAGGGAAGGAGAGGAATGGAGAGAGTAGAGGAGGGAAGGAGGAGAGGAATGGAGAGAGTAGAGGAGGGAAGGAGGAGAGGAATGGAGAGAGTAGAGGAGGGAAGGAGGAGAGGAATGGAGAGAGTAGAGGAGGGAAGGAGGAGAGGAATGGAGAGAGTAGAGGAGGGAAGGAGGAGAGGAATGGAGAGAGTAGAGGAGGGAAGGAGGAGAGGAATGGAGAGAGTAGAGGAGGGAAGGAGGAGAGGAATGGAGAGAGTAGAGGAGGGAAGGAGGAGAGGAATGGAGAGAGTAGAGGAGAGAAGGAGGAGAGGAATGTAACTCAGCAAAATCTTTGAAATTGTTGCATGCTGCGTTTATATTTTTGTTCAATAGATTTCTTTGCATTTAATCCTATAGCTGAAATCCAGATAACTTGGAAAAACTGGGCCCTGGAGACTGAAACTGAATGGTTAAATGAATAAAGTAAATTATTTGTTTCAACACACAGTATCAACGTCATTTCCGGTCACAACTTGCAGGCTTGTTTTCGAATTGCTGTGCGTTTTGTTGCCAACCTATTTTGCTACCTGACAACTTTACGGGTTTCACTTTTTAATTACCGTTCATATATTTATTTTTTCCTCGACTTTTCTTTCCTCGACTTTTTCACTCCGGACGCTTTATCTGGACACGATTCGTCAGGACCTCCAACAGCCGAAGCTAAGTAGTAACATTAACATGATGCCTTCTAATTGCAGCCGCTGTGCTCGCCTTACGGCGAGGATAGCTGTACTGCAAGCCCAGCTTCAGACGCAATCGTTAGGCAAGGGTAATTTCAGTGTAGGAAAGGATGAAACAGCGTCTGTGCCACCAGTAAGTACAGATAGTAGTATAAATCCCCTGGCACAGTCCCCGCAGCCGGACAACTTTCTCACGGTTTCTGGAAGGAAATGCTGTAGGAACGCTCAACCGGTGTCGCTCATTCAGCAGACAGAAACTTTCAACCGGTTTTCCCCATTAAGCAGCGGGTCGGTGTCAGAGGCCGAGTCTTCTCTGGTCTCTACTCCTCCCGTTACGGGGTATGAGACGCCGAAGCTTCCCACCATTAGCTCTGACAAATTGAAAACTCTAGTCATTGGCGACTCCATTACCCGCAGTATTAGACTTAAAGCGAATCATCCAGCGATCATACACTGTTTACCCGGGGGCTACCGACGTTAAGGCTAATCTGAAGATGGTGCTGGCTAAAGCTAAAACTGGCGAGTGTAGAGAGTATAGAGATATTGTTATCCACGTCGGCACCAACGATGTTAGGATGAAACAGTCAGAGATCACCAAGCGCAACATAGCTTCTGCGTGCATATCAGCTAGAAAGATGTGTCGGCATCGAGTAATTGTCTCTGGCCCCCTCCCAGTTAGGGGGAGTGATGAGCTCTACAGCAGAGTCTCACAACTCAATCGCTGGTTGAAAACTGTTTTCTGCCCCTCCCAAAAGATAGAATTTGTAGATAATTGGCCCTCTTTCTGGGACTCACCCACAAACAGGACCAAGCCTGACCTGCTGAGGAGTGACGGACTCCATCCTAGCTGGAGGGGTGCTCTCATCTTATCTGCCAACATAGACAGGGCTCTAACTCCTCTAGCTCCACAATGAAATAGGGTGCAGGCCAGGCAGCAGGCTATTAGCCAGCCTGCCAGCATAGTGGAGTCTGCCACTAGCATAGTTAGTGTAGTCAGCTCAGCTATCACCATTGAGACCGTGTCTGTGCCTCGACCTAGGTTGGGCAAAACTAAACATGGCGGTGTTCGCCTTAGCAATCTCACTAGGATAATGACCACCTCCATTCCTGTCATTACTGAAAGAGATCATGATATCTCACATCTCAAAATAGGGCTACTTAATGTTAGATCCCTTACTTCAAAGGCAAGTATAGTCAATGAACTAATCACTGATCATAATCTTGATGTGATTGGCCTGACTGAAACATGGCTTAAGCCTGATGAATTTACTGTGTTAAATGAGGCCTCACCTCCTGGCTACACTAGTGACCATATCCCCCGTGCATCCCGCAAAGGCGGAGGTGTTGCTAACATTTACGATAGCAAATTTCAATTTACAAAAAAAAAATGACGTTTTCGTCTTTTGAGCTTCTAGTCATGAAATCTATGCAGCCTACTCAATCACTTTTTATAGCTACTGTTTACAGGCCTCCTGGGCCATATACAGCGTTTCTCACTGAGTTCCCTGAATTCCTATCAGACCTTGTAGTCATTGCAGATAATATTCTAATCTTTGGTGACTTTAATATTCACATGGAAAAGTCCACAGACCCACTCCAAAAGGCTTTTGGAGCCATCATCGACTCAGTGGGTTTTGTCCAACATGTCTCTGGACCCACTCACTCTCACAGTTATACGCTGGACCTAGTTTTGTCCCATGGAATAAATGTTGTGGATCTTAATGTTTTTCCTCATAATCCTGGACTATCGGACCACCATTTTATTACGTTTACAATTGCAACAAATAATCTGCTCAGACCCCAACCAAGGAACATCAAAAGTCGTGCTATAAATTCACAGACAACACAAAGATTCCTTGATGCCCTTCCAGACTCCCTCTGCCTACCCAAGGACGCCAGAGGACAAAAATCCGTTAACCACCTAACTGAGGATCTCAATTTAACCTTGCGCAATACCCCAGATGCAGTTGCACCCCTAAAAACTAAAAAAATGTCTCATAAGAAACTAGCTCCCTGGTACACAGAAAATACCCGAGCTCTGAAGCAAGCTTCCAGAAAATTGGAACGGAAATGGCGCCACACCAAACTGGAAGTCTTCCGACTAGCTTGGAAGGACGGTACCGTGCAGTACCGAAGAGCCCTTACTGCTGCTCGATCGTCCTATTTTTCTAACTTAATTGAGGAAAATAAGAACAATCCGAAATTCCTTTTTGATACTGTGGCAAAGCTAACTAAAAAGCAGCATTCCCCAAGAGAGGATGACTTGCACTTTAGCAGTGATAAATTCATGAACTTCTTTGAGGAAAAGATTATGATTATTAGAAAGCAAATTACGGACTCCTCTTTAAACCTGCGTATTCCTCCAAACCTCAGTTGTCCTGAGTCTGCACAACTCTGCCAGGACCTAGGATCAAGAGAGACGCTCAAGTGTTTTAGTACTATATCTCTTGACACAATGATGAAAATAATCATGGCCTCTAAACCTTCAAGCTGTATACTGGACCCTATTCCAACTAAACTACTGAAAGAGCTGCTTCCTGTGCTTGGCCCTCCTATGTTGAACATAATAAACGGCCCTCTATCCACTGGATGTGTACCAAACTCACTAAAAGTGGCAGTAATAAAGCCTCTCTTGAAAAAGCCAAACCTTGACCCAGAAAATATAAAAAACTATCGGCCTATATCGAATCTTCCATTCCTCTCAAAGATTTTAGAGAAGGCTGTTGCGCAGCAACTCACTGCCTTCCTGAAGACAAACAATGTATACGAAATGCTTCAGTCTGGTTTTAGACCCCATCATAGCACTGAGACGGCACTTGTGAAGGTGGTAAATGACATTTTGATGGCATCGGACCGAGGCTCTGCATCTGTCCTCGTGCTCCTAGACCTTAGTGCTGCTTTTGATACCATCGATCACCACATTCTTTTGGAGAGATTGGAAACCCAAATTGGTCTACACGGACATGTTCTGGCCTGGTTTAGGTCTTATCTGTCGGAAAGATATCAGTTTGTCTCTGTGAATGGTTTGTCCTCTGACAAATCAACTGTACATTTCGGTGTTCCTCAAGGTTCTGTTTTAGGACCACTATTGTTTTCACTATATATTTTACCTCTTGGGGATGTTATTCGAAAACATAATGTAAACTTTCACTGCTATGCGGATGACACACAGCTGTACATTTCAATGAAACATGGTGAAGCTCCAAAATTGCCCTCGCTAGAAGCATGTGTTTCAGACATAAGGAAGTGGATGGCTGCAAACTTTCTACTATTAAACTCGGACAAAACAGAGATGCTTGTTCTAGGTCCCAAGAAACAAAGAGATCTTCTGTTGAATCTGACAATTAATCTTAATGGTTGTACAGTCGTCTCAAATAAAACTGTGAAGGACCTCGGCGTTACTCTGGACCCTGATCTCTCTTTTGAAGAACATATCAAGACTATTTCGAGGACAGCTTTTTTCCATCTACGTAACATTGCAAAAATCAGAAACTTTCTGTCCAAAAATGATGCAGAAAAATTAATCCATGCTTTTGTCACTTCTAGGTTAGACTACTGCAATGCTCTATTTTCCGGCTACCCGGATAAAGCACTAAATAAACTTCAGTTAGTGCTAAATACGGCTGCTAGAATCCTGACTAGAACCAAAAAATTTGATCATATTACTCCAGTGCTAGCCTCTCTACACTGGCTTCCTGTCAAAGCAAGGGCTGATTTCAAGGTTTTACTGCTAACCTACAAAGCATTACATGGGCTTGCTCCTACCTACCTCTCTGATTTGGTCCTGCCGTACATACCTACACGTACGCTACGGTCACAAGACGCAGGCCTCCTAATTGTCCCTAGAATTTCTAAGCAAACAGCTGGAGGCAGGGCTTTCTCCTATAGAGCTCCATTTTTATGGAACGGTCTGCCTACCCATGTCAGAGACGCAAACTCGGTCTCAACCTTTAAGTCTTTACTGAAGACTCATCTCTTCAGTGGGTCATATGATTGAGTGTAGTCTGGCCCAGGAGTGGGAAGGTGAACGGAAAGGCTCTGGAGCAACGAACCGCCCTTGCTGTCTCTGCCTGGCCGGTTCCCCTCTTTTCACTGGGATTCTTTGCCTCTAACCCTGTTACGGGGCTGAGTCACTGGCTTGCTGGGGCTCTCTCGTGCCGTCCCTGGGGGGGGTGCGTCACCTGGGTGGGTTGATTCACTGTTGTGGTCGGCCTGTCTGGGTCCCCCCTTGGGTTGTACCGTGTCGGAGATCTTTGTGGGCTATACTCGGCCTTGTCTCAGGATGGTAAGTTGGTGGTTGAAGATTTCCCTCTAGTGGTGTGGGGGCTGTGCTTTGGCAAAGTGGGTGGGGTTATATCCTTCCTGTTTGGCCCTGTCCGGGGGTGTCCTCGGATGGGGCCACAGTGTCTCCTGACCCCTCCTGTCTCAGCCTCCAGTATTTATGCTGCAGTAGTTTATGTGTCGGGGGGCTGGGGTCAGTTTGTTTATCTGGAGTACTTCTCCTGTCCTATTCAGGTGTCCTGTGTGAATCTAAGTGTGCGTTCTCTAATTCTCTCCTTCTCTCTTTCTTTCTCTCTCTCGGAGGACCTGAGCCCTAGGACCATGCCCCAGGACTACCTGACATGATGACTCCTTGCTGTCCCCAGTCCACCTGGCCATGCTGCTGCTCCAGTTTCAACTGGCCTGGGCCCTAGGACCATGTCCCAGGACTACCTGACATGAGGACTCCTTGCTGTCCCCAGTCCACCTGGCCATGCTCCTGCTCCAGTTTCAACTGTTCTACCTTACTATTATTCAACCATGCTGGTCATTTATGAACATTTGAACATCTTGGCCACGTTCTGTTATAATCTCCACCCGGCACAGCCAGAAGAGGACTGGCCACCCCACATATGCTCTCTCTAATTCTCTCTTTCTTTCTCTCTCTCGGAGGACCTGAGCCCTAGGACCGTGCCCCAGGACTACCTGACATGATGGCTCCTTGCTGTCCCCAGTCCACCTGACTGTGCTGCTGCTCCAGTTTCAACTGTTCTGCCTTATTATTATTTGACCATGCTGGTCATTTATGAACATTTGAACATCTTGGTCATGTTCTGTTATAATCTCTACCCGGCACAGCCAGAAGAGGACTGGCCACCCCACATAGCCCGGTTCCTCTCTAGGTTTCTTCCTAGGTTTTGGCCTTTCTAGGGAGTTTTTCCTAGCCACCGTGCTTTTACACCTGCATTGTTTGCTGTTTGGGGTTTTAGGCTGGGTTTCTGTACAGCACTTTGAGATATCAGCTGATGTACGAAGGGCTATATAAATAAATTTGATTTGATTTGATTTGATTTGATTTGATTTGAATGGAGAGAGTAGAGGAGGGAAGGAGGAGAGGAATGGAGAGAGTAGAGGAGGGAAGGAGGAGAGGAATGGAGAGAGTAGAGGAGGGAAGGAGGAGAGGAATGGAGAGAGTAGAGGAGGGAAGGAGGAGAGGAATGGAGAGAGTAGAGGAGGGAAGGAGGAGAGGAATGGAGAGAGTAGAGGAGGGAAGGAGGAGAGGAATGGAGAGAGTAGAGGAGGGAGGAGAGGAATGGAGAGAGTAGAGGAGGGAGGAGAGGAATGGAGAGAGTAGAGGAGGGAGGAGAGGAATGGAGAGAGTAGAGGAGGGAGGAGAGGAATGGAGAGAGTAGAGGAGGGAAGAGAGGTAAGATGAGTCCTAGATAAGAATGTATCATTATAGTCAGATAGGCCCAGACCTGCTCCATACTCTGAAAACACTCTGCATGCGCCCACGCACTCCACTTGCATACCATATCCAAAAGCAAATAACTATGCATTGAATAATTCCAATCATTCCCATTGAGCACATACGTTAGTTCAATGTCTAGTTTTGATTTACATTTGGTTGAGATGTCAACTAACGTGGATTCAACGTGAAATCAGCCCAAGAATGTCAACCGTCATTGGATTTGGGTTCAAAGTCGGGTAAAAACATGACTAAATTCCCTTGCGTTGATGCCTTTTTGCAAATTCAATCAGTTTCCCACGTTGATTCAACATCATCACCATGCCATTTCTTGGGTTGAAATGATGTGGACAACATTGATTCAGAGAAAGAGAGAGAGAGAAAAACTCCTTTATTACCCCCACACATGTCACTTCATCTTGATTACAAACAGCTCAAAGACATTCGGGACTGGAACATTCCCACTTAGATTTTTTTTATTCACAAGCACAGTCCGTGTAATGATTAACTGAAATCACATGGCAACCGAGACAAACAAACAAACCAACATGAATAATGCCCATTTTAGAACTCAAGGTCAAATAAGGTCAAAGTCCTTATGTATTTCCTGATAAACACAAACAATGAAAATTGTTCAAGCCAATGAAAACGGCATACAGAGGAAAATCCGGACATAACATCCTCCTATACAAGTCTGTATCATTGTTAACCTTGTCAAATCTTTCAACTCGTGTGCCACATTTCATCGTAGCCTCAGTGTAAAACTGTCGATGCTCAGTGCCACCTGCTGATGTAAATGCAGCAGTACAGCACCCTCTCAGCTATCCTCCAGTTCAGTGGGTTTTCAAACCTCGGGGGCAAGGGTTCCCAAACAATTTTTCACTCAAGCCACCCCCCCCCCCCCCCCCCTTCCAGCATTGGGGAACATCCAGCGCACCCCTATGTGCATGCGCCTGGTCTATTTCTATGGGCGCATCAACTGTTCATGACACAAACTGTTCTCACCCCTCTTGTTGGTGGAGGGTATTTTGCAGGTTTAAAGCTTATTTTCTGCAATTCTACACATTTTGTCATGGGTTGCAAAAAAAATGTTCTGGTTTTAAAGACACATTTTCTTGCAATTCTATACATTTTGCCATGTCTAATCTATATGTATACATGTGACAGGAGTGAAATAATAAAATAAAAATGACAATATCTATGGGCTAAAACATGAAAGAAAAAAAAGCATTAGCTGACATGGGCTAGTTGATCTAGACATTTCTGACAAGTTATAAATAGCTCTCTAAAAGGTATCCAATGACTGACATGAAAAGAGGACAACTGCCGATTCACTACCCAGTTTTGAAATTCACCTCGTCCATTCTACCATTGCACCTTTCAAGAGTAAGTTTAAAGCCGAACTGAGTGTTAACTCACACGCCTCACAGTTTGGGAACTAATGCTCTAGGGCTCTCAAATTCAACTCTGTACTTCGAAGCCAGTTTCACCGCATTTTTTCTTTCCCTCTATTCAGGGACTGATTTAGACCTGTGACACCAGGTGTGTGCAATTAATAATCAGGTAGAACAGAAAACCAACAGGCTCTGGCCCTCGTATGGTAAGAGTACCCCTGCTCGAGGGGAACCCCAGACATTTCACAATTTTGTTTAGTTGACAAGTTGAATCAGGTGTGCTAGCTCTGGAATAGATCAAATACATGGAATGGCTGGGGTTCCCGCTGAGAAGTTTCAGAAACACTGCATCCAGAACAGGGTTGGGGTCAATTCCATTTCAATACCAGTCAAATCAGAAAGTCAACCAAATTCCAATTCCAAATGTTCCTCATTGAAAGGAAAATGTAAATGTCAGTGTGCTTCCTGAATTGAATTCAAATGGATCCCAAACTGGAATAAACTCAATCTCAAAGACACGTAAAAGAAACATCCTGACCACACTCTCTGTCTCTCTCTCTCTCGCTCTCGTTTCCATTCACTTCACAGAATGTAAGCTTACGAGATCAGGATGTTGGTCGAACAAGGCTACAACATAACACAGAAAAGACATCAAAAGAGAAGAAGAGGGACAGATATTTCCTTGACATTACAGTCAACAGTAGAGTGTTTAGTGAATGTGCATGTGGGAGCGCACATTCGTAAGTGCAGTATATAGCTGAAACGCCCATTTGAATTGTCACGAACCGGCTCAAAGCCCGTAACAAAAGGGAGACAACGTGGAGATAAGGCGTAACAAAAGATATATTTATTAACTAAAGCAACTAAGGAAAATATACAATGGTGTGTGTAATCAGTAATCAGTAGTGTAAATGAGTGTTTTACATGCATGAATGTGATAATGCGGGGTGTTGAAAGATGCTGTCGCAAACAACCCAAAAACCACCAAGAAACACAGCAAAATCCATAAAGGTGTCTGCATGGAGAGAGTCCCCTCCATGAATGGGGAAGTGGTGTATTTATCCTGGGAGACACCGGGCCCAGGTGTTTCCCATGTAGCTGACGACCCTCCCAACGCCGCCTACCAGCATCCTAATAAGGAAATAACAGAGAGAAAATCCGGCAGACAAAGTAGGAGGGTCGTCACAGAATACAGAGCTCAGTAAGTACAACTGTCCATGTATGTGTGCGTGTTGGCATGTACAGTTATACACATTTTGTTGTGTGTTGGTCAAGGTTTGTGTGCGTGTTTGCGTTGCTTAAGCATCGTCTCCGTTGGCGCCATCTCCATCATCCTCTCCTTCTTCTTCCTCATCGTTATCCTCCCTTCCTCGACTCTGTACCTGCCGACAGGATCCAATGAGCTGACATGAGACACCGCCTGCCTCCCAAATGGCACCCTTTCCCCTACATAGTGCACTACTTTTAAAAAACGTTTAAAAAACTTTTTTTTAACGTAGTGCACTACTGCTTCCTCCTCAATGTTTTCCTTCACACTACAACTCCTTTCCATCTGCACTTCTCCGTTCCCCACAGTTCCTTTCCCCTCTCAAGCTCAGTTTGTAGAGCATAGCACGTGCAACACTGGGGTTCTGGGTTCGATTTCCAAGAGGGACCAGTACGAAGTATGGAAATATATGCACTTACTACTTACTGTAAGTCGCTCTGGATAAGAGCTTCCGCTAAATGACTAGCTAAAATGTAAGCTACTCTTCCTCCAGTAGGTCTCCCTCCTCCTCTTCCTCCTCCTCTTCTGAGTCATTGAGAGACTGGTTCTCTCTCGCCCTCTTTAGACTTTCCTCCTTCCCTCCGCAGTTGAGGAGATGAGACACCTCCTGTCTCCGGCTTCCCACTACTCTCCATGTCTAGAGGGAGAGCCAGAGAGATTTTAATTGATAAACAAAAATTAGTTGCGTTATGCATATTTATGTCTGAAAATGCAGTGGGCAACGAGTGTACATCCATCACTCGTGTCTGTCCACGTCCTACCGGACTTCTTGCTGTGGTCCTTCCCCAGGCGCTCCAGATTCTCCAGCAGGTAGTCCACTTTGTGTTTGACCTGGGCCAGCTCTCTCTTGATGGTCTGCAGGTCATCTGTCTTCACTGGGTTAGGAACAGGGGGGAGAGAGAGGAGAGAAGGAAGGAGGAGAGAGTCAGAGGCATACATTTACAGTCGGTATGGATGTCACTTCCAGAGAATTAACATGGATGCATGCGTCTACAGGGTAAATGAATAATGGGTAACTGGCCTGAGTGAGTTTGGAGTTGGTAAGTGTGTGTCAGGGACGAGATCAAGTTATACCGTTGTGTAGTTGGCACGAGTGTGTTTGATCAATGTCGGAAGTGTCGAAAGCGTCTGTCATGCCACGTGGGCGTGTGGCACTGACTGGTGCGTGAGGTCGAGGTCCTGTGGCTGCTCCTGGCGGTGGAAGATGAGAAGCGGGTCTTGACCCGGGGATGTTTGGAGGGGATCGCCGGCCGGGACAGGGGTGGAGGCGGAGGGGGGGGGGCACACGGGAATGGTACGAGTACATGCTACAACGGCAACACAAAACAGGCACACACGCACACACAGGTTATACGACATAAGGCTGTTACAAATGTAATGGGTTCAATGTGTAACATCTCTCAAAAGAACGCTGCAGTTTAAGAAGGAGGTACAGCAACAATATCAGATTCTCTATCCATTTTTAAAGTATAGTGTGTGTGTGGCAACGGCGAACCAAAGACTTACAGGTCATAATAATCTCTCTGGAAGTCATAGTCCAAATCAAATGAAGAACTGGGCGGGCGGACAGACGTCTGTGGTGGGAGAGAGACAGTGAGCGAGATCAACTGAAACACTTGGTACAGGTCCTATTTAGTTTTTTGTTTATTCACACAGAGAGGAGTTGAGGTACACCTGTACATGTCTCCTGCGGAGCGTTTAACCGTCTTCAATCTCTGAGGCTTCGGTTCACAAGCGAGGTTAATGTCTGGGGGGGGGGGGGGGGGGAAGACATACAGAAAGGACAGAAATAGAGCAGAGGGGGAAAAAAAGAGGGAAAATCAAGAAGAATTTATATCTTGACAGGGGGTGTAACATCCACATTATCACATGTCCCCACATATACTATGCCTTTAGGAGAGGGGAAACATATTGGAGGAAGAGTGGGGACACGGGAGCAGGAGTGGAATACCGCTGCCTGGGTTCTTACCTAGCACCTGTCCTACAATCATCCTCCCGTCCTCGCCCGCCACAGCGGCCCGGACGTTCCTCTCGTTGGCGTACTGGACGAATGTGAACCCCTTGTGGACGGAGTAGCCCACAATCTTGCCGTACTTGCTGAAGAAGAACGAGTTCATTTCTTGTCCAATGAATGGAAATGTGTCTTTTGTACATCTGTGGCTGTCGATTGGATATTTTCCCGCTACACAAGAATTGCCCTTCTGGGACAGCATTGAATTGGATTCTCCTGCTCTATCCCAACCCCGCCGAAAGACACACATACACAGAGGCTGGTGATGTTGGAGCAGAGAGCAGCCAGAGTATCGTGCTACCTACTTGAAGATGGCCTCCACGTCTGCCTTGGTGACCAGGAGTGTGTTGAGGTTCCCGATGAAAACCCGAGAACGGAGCGAACGAGGGTCCGTCTTGTTGGTCACGTTGCCGGACATCACACTACTGGAGGCGAGAGGCCGGCTGGTGTGTTTATGAGGGGGAAATGAAGGAAGGAGAGGAAAGAGAGAGGAAGAGGGAGAGAACGGAGAAGTTGAGATGTGCATCTTTGTGACTGTACGGGGCTGCTTTCCAAAATAAACTGGACCTGATTTGAGAGTCTGCGTACACACACACACACACACACACACACACACACACACACACACACACACACACACACACACACACACACACACACACACACACACACACACACACACACACACACACACACACACACACACACACACACAGTACACCCCTACACATGATTGGTTGTTTAAAACAAGCATCCCATTAATTATGTTTGTCGGCTACTTTAGATGATTGCTTACAGCAATGACTGTGCATAGGAGGACTTCAGGCCCTTTCCACTTTTCTGTGCCCATAATCTATATATAATGGTTTTGTACATAGGAAGGTGGGTGGGGGTTCTCCTATTTACACACACTATTTGTGTGTCAGCAGAGCTTTTGGTTCTATTTCAGGGTTTATACCGGAAGGTCTCTGCTTCTACATCTAGAGAACTTATTTGGAAGGTTGAAGTAACCAGAACTCACTCCATGTTGCCTGTGCCTTGGACGAGCGTGGTCTGCCTGTTTCAGTTGGAGAGAAGAGTGTTGTTATTTGTCAATTGAGCCTGAGCTAGGCTATGCATCGTGGGAGACGTAGTGCATCTATGGAGTGATGTCTCTAGAACTACAAAAGTCTTCAGAAAGTGAAGCGTTTCATATTTTTGGATCAGTGCTGCTCCCATGAGGTACTTCAAAAATATAAAATATATACAGTATATATGCCTCACTAAAAAATAAAAAACATGGAGTCATGGAGGTAAAAGAAAAAGGAGAGGATGGCACAAAACAAACCTGTTGGATGAATAGTATTATCATATGAAACAAGACAAATAAGTTAGAAACCGATTCATTGGGCAGGTCAATTAGCCAATTCAGAAAACCCCAAAGTGCTTAAGAATATTACTGTACATAGACAGACAAACAGGATGAATCAAAACTGGCATGTGAGGCCCAACATACTGTAAGAGACACTTGATAATGTAATAGTATAATAGTGCACTCCCGATGAGGTGTCGCCTTCGGGTCCTTGAAAAGTGCTATGTGATTTTGGCATACCGTCTTTCATTATACATTTCTGAAAATCAAATCAAGGGACATGTAATTAGTTGGCGTGGTGCCAGAAAGAGGACATTCCTAAATGTCAATCCCAAAGCAGGAGTACCTCTTGGCCAACAGCCACTTTCCTCATGATGAAAACAGATGTTACAACGGACCACGACACAGCCAAGGGAAGTTCCACACACACACACACACACACACACACACACACACACACACACACACACACACACACACACACACACACACACACACACACACACACACACACACACACACACACACACACACACACACACACACACACACACACTCATTTTGGATGAGACTGTTCGCTCTTGTGTTGGGTCTGGTTGTCTTGCCAAAAGCACAAATTGTGTGATGATATTTTCTTTGCTGGCCAGTTGACGGGGTTGCTATCCACCAGCATCAATATGAGACTAGAATACAGGCAGCGCATGTGACCCGAATCAAAAGGTGATGCAATACACACAGCTGGGTACTATTTCAGAAGGTCCGGTTACACAAATGTCCGAGGTGGCAAAGGGCCGGATGGATATCGTCATTTATCAGCGTAGTAACAAACCCCGACCTCGATACCCTTGCGACCCCAAACTGTTGCCATTTTAAAGCGCAATTCCTGCAATTCTACACGTTTTTCCATGTCTTATGTGTTTTCATACCTGAGTGACTCAGCAAAATCAAATGGGGGCCACCTGGGATGTCAAGAGTAAAAATGCATAACAAGAGGACAAAATGTCCATATGCACTAACAAATTTCTAAATTAAATTGCACCTCGTGCAGACATTCTACTATTATAACTCTCAACAGCAGTAAGTTGAATGTCCGACAGTTCCTACATTTTTTATTTGACAAAAATGTACGTCAGGACCGCAGTCCATATCCACCCCTTTCTAGGTCCAGATATGAACCGTGGTCTGCCAGTTGAGTGTGGCTGGTGTAGGGTCTAGGGGTCGATTTGTCATTGGGCCCTAGTCTGGCAGATGTCAAACTCAGAGGAGGGGTACAAACCAATCGTGCTACATAATTCCCTTAGTGGATGACAAAACTCCCTATTAGAGATATTATTGTACAAGGAGTGAAAAGAAACACACAGCATGTAGAGTTGTTTCATAGCGTAGAGCGCTTTAGGTTTAGATTGTGGGTCGCCGTTTCAGCACCAGCACATTCGATGATTGCCTGCCTCCAATTTATTCAGTTCCCAGGTGAACAATTTCATCAATTTTTTGTATCATGAAAAACAACTGGTAAAGTAGGGGTTCAATGTGAAATGCTGTGAAACTAATAGGCTAATCAAAACTACAACAATGGAGAGTAGTGATTGGCTATCACAACAGCAACAGAAAACTCCTTGCTTTGGGATTTCGATAAGGGGGGGAAAAGGCAGAGAGAATAACTAAATTGAATTCAAAATCTATAGCCAATCAGTACTCCATTGTTATAGACCTGATTAGCCTAGTAGTTTGCATTTCACATTTAACCCCTAATTTTCCAGTTGTTTTTCATGATAAAAAAAATGGATGAAACAATTTCTTCGACCTCATGGCTTGGTTTTTGCTCTGACATGCACTGTCAACTGTGGGACCTTGTATAGAATGGTGTGTCCCTTTCATGTCCAAGCACATTTACTGAGTTAAGGGTCTGAACACTTATGTAAATGTCTTAGTTCAGTTTTTTATAAATTAGCAAACATTTATGAAAACCTGTTTCTGCTTTGTCATTATGGGGTATTGTATGTAGATTGATGAGGGAGAAAAAAATATTTTAGGCTGTAACTAGAGATGCACCGATATACAAATTTTGGTCGACACCGATATACGATATTTTCCTCGCCCCCCAAAAAATGATACTGATAATAATTTAATATTTTAGCGGCTGTTTATGCATTCTAGTACAGTTAAATTGGTTTACACACACACACACCGACCAAAGTTATTTTGTTGGCATTTACATATGTCCCCATTACCAGTAAAACATAATCAAAACATATTTCTTTCACTTACTTGCTGTGCTGTTTCGTTGTTCATTTCTTCAGTCTCACCCAGGATTACATCATACATGTCAAGCAGTGAAGTTTCAGCTCTGTCTGTCAGTGGCCTCTCTTCCTCGGTGTGCACAGTCACTGTGTCCGTTTACATCTTGTCCAGCTGTGTCTAACTTTTCACGTAAACCCTGTTTCTTGTCTGCAATGAAGTAGCGGCCCTTGTACCTAGCATTTAGCATGGTGGCGACACAGTAGAGGTTCAGAGAGAATGCCATCGAATCGCTTGTTCACTTCCTCTCGTAGAGTACTTTTCCAAGATAACCCGACAATCTGTGTTGGCAGTTTTGTTGAGCACGCGATTCAATGCCATGACAGGGTATCACGTCTGCTGCAGACTCAGTTGAGCCTATTTCTTGAGTCAGTTGTTCGAATGGAGCTAGGAGTGTTCATGTTTACAAGTTTCAAACATGTTCTCAACTGCCATTGAAATGGCAGCAGCGGTATGAGAACCACGCAATACGGCTTTCCTCAGTACGAAATCCTCGTCAGACCCACTCTGCTGTCAGACTCATAAAGCTCATGGGGCTGACATCGGTGGTCCAGGTGTCAGTCGTGAAGCTAATAGCAGTGACGCCCATAGCAAGTAGCTCATGGATGTGAGTTTCAACAATACTGTGTAACTCTGGTAGGGCAACATCTTAAAAACAGCGCTTACTTGGTAGTGTGTACCAGTGCTCGACCAGTCGGCGAATGCCAACATCATCCACAACAGAGAATTATTTATTGTCAAGGGCAATGAATTCCATTATCTTGGAGTTAATGGATTTCGCCTTTGAGTTGTCTCGCTGAAATGTTCTTACTCGTTCAAATAACTCCTCGACTTGTTGACTGCTCGATCCACACAGCAGACATTGTGTGGTAGGTTAGGAATGCTGTGTTGCACTTGTAGCGCTATATTTTTTTTTGTGGCGTCATTACATCATCTACCTACGTCATATGGGTATGCACATCAGCTTTGACATCGATTTTGCACATCGGCTTTAAACAAGACATCGAGCCAATGCCGATGTTGGCATTTTTAGCTCATATCGTCCGATACTGATATATTGTGCATCCCTAGCAGTAACGTAACAAAATGTGGAAAAAGTCACGAGGTCTGAATACTTTCTGAATCCACTGTATAAACAGCAAGACCTCCCACATGAGCATTCCTGTCTCTTCTATAGATGTTATATCCCTGTTTTGCTACTGCTGTATCATCAAATGAATTATCTAAGTGAGTCTCAGAAAAGGCTTAATATATGAATGTTATCTGATGTGAGCAAGTTATTGATTTCATTAACTTTATTTCTAAGGCTACATACATTTCCTGGGTAGCTTGTCAGAGATGCATCATATGGAAAAGAACAAGCAAAGCAAGAGATAAAAATGCATGCATTCAGCAATCCATTAATCAGTTGGTGTAAGTGTGTGTGTGGGCTGTGGGCTGTGGGGTTAAAGCTACGAACCCATAGGCTTGACTCTCTCATCCATTCTAGGCTTTTCGAAGAGAGGGTGGACAATGAGCCTGTCATAGTGGGTGTAAGCAATGTCCGAACGCGCCTCCGGCAGCTTTCATGGCTGGGATACTTCCATTTCTGGCACACAGCTTCAGGATAGTCCTCGTTAAACGTTCCTCTCAAGTTCTTCGCTCTTTCCAGAGGAGCTACCTTGTCCTTGAAACTCAGGAACTTGACCACTATCGGCCTGGGCCTGTCACCTGGGCCGGTGGTGGGTTTCCAGTCCCGTAGGTGAGCTCCACCTCAATCTTCCTGTGATCCATCTTCAGATTCTCCAAGATCTTTCCTCTTACGTTGTCCTCAGACTCCGTACAGTTCTAATGCAGAGATGCATTTCTGCAAGTCCGTCCACAACCATGTTGTTCCACCATTTATTTTTTGACTAGGTATACAGCTACGACCGGAAGTTACGTTTTCGTAGCAGGCAAGGAGAATTTACGCAGCACGTTAGGAGAAATAACCTCTATCGATCCAGTGTCTCTGCACGTTGTAAATGCGGTACTGGAGCTGACCCTGTATATGGTAGGCTTACTTACTTTATCGTGTTCTGCTTGTTTTGTTCTACCTTGTTATGTTTAGTATTAATTGTTATCGATTACTGCCTTGGTGTTAGAGTTTGCAAGAAAGGAATTTTACTGTACTTCATTGTGCATGTGGCATTAATTAAAACTTGAAACAATGTGCCTCCAGCCACAGCTCAGCCGTAAGCAGCGACCCAGTAGTACTTGACATCAGCCCACAATTGGATCCCAACCCACCACTGGTTCCAAACCCACCATTTGATCGCAGCCCATCATTGGGTCCTAACCCTCCATTGGATCCCAACCCACCACTGGTTCCAAACCCACCATTTGATCGCAGCCCATCATTGGGTCCTAACCCTCCATTGGATCCCAACCCACCACTGGTTCCAAACCCACCATTTGATCGCAGCCCATCATTGGGTCCTAACCCTCCATTGGATCCAAACCCATCAATGGGGGAACACTGTTCCAAACCCAGCACCACGTCGAGAAAAACATGCCATTGCAGTGACTGTGGTGAAACGTTTGCTCTGAAAGTTGACCTGCAGAGGCATGTGACTCTCGTCAAGAAGAGACCCAATGAATGCCTTTTCTGCAAAAAAATGCCACAACTGTAAACTGAAGGACGAAGTCCGACTCTGTCACGGTGGGACACACTGCACCTGTCAAAGGAGATCTGTCGAGACACATGTAGATTCACACAGGAGAGAGATCATTTAGCGGTGGTGACCGTGGGAAAAGCTTCAGTCTCAAAGGTTACCTAAGGAAGGACAAACACTCTCACAGAAGAGAAACCATTTCGCTGTGATCACTGTGGGAAAGGCTTCAGTCAGAAGGGAGACCTAGGGATGAATATACTGACTCACACAGATTAATAATTTAGCGGTGGTTGTGGGATAAGCTTCAGTCTCAAGGGGACCCTAACCAGGCATAAACTGATTCACAGAGGAGAGAAATAATTTAACTGTGGTGACTGTGTGGAAAGCTTCAAGTCTAGGCAAACCGTTTAGCTGTGGTGACTAGGAAACTGTCAATCACAGGCAGAACCTATTCATAGACGTGCTCATTGATGAAGGTAACTTTTTCCCAGGGGACTTTTGATACAGCCCCTACGCTTGATCTAAATGTGAAACAGGCATAGCTTGCGGTACAGTTTTGGAAACATAAGGAATGTATCTTTCATATCAGCAAGAAATCATTTTCACACAGACAAAAGGTAAATTAATACACATCTTTATAGGGTTAGGGTTAGTGTAAGGGTGGCAGGTAGCCTAGTGGTTAGAGTGTTGGGACAGTAACCAAAAGGTTGCTAGATTGAATCGCCGATCTGACAAGGTAGAAATCTGTTGTTCTGCCCCTAAACAAGGCAGTTAACCCACTGTTTCTAGGCTGTCATTGTAAATAATAATTTGTTCTTTAACTGTCTTGCCTAGTTAAATAAAAAATAGAGTCTTTCCACACTGCCATATCTCCATGTTATAGTATGTGTTTAAGGAAGACAGCAAATTACCACAGGTGGTCGCCTCTATCTAGCATCCTCTGAACAACCTCTGTAATGGAAGAAAGCCACCAGAAACATGTTGTAACCGAAAAATACTGTCGGCTGCAATTGTGATAAAGCCGGATAAAACAGTGTACAGGGCGGCAGGTAGCCTAGCGGTTAGTGCGTTGGGCCAGTAAACCTAAAAGTTGCTGGTTTGAATACCCAAGTCGACATGGTGAAAAATCTGTCTGTGCCCTTGAGCGAGGCACTTAACACTGATTTGCTCCAGGGGCGCCTTACTACTATGGCTAATCATTTAAAACAATTCAATTTACTGCACCTATCCGGTGTATGTGACAATGAAACACATTTTAAGTGCATCTTTTTATGTGATATGAACGTTTCCAGAACTATATTGCAATTGAGAATCGATTCACATTTAGATGGAGTATTTGTCTGTTTTGGCTGCTAGAAAATGAACTTTTGAAAATGAACATATAAGGTCCATGGACCTTAGGGAGTAATGGTAGGCTCATCTACACTGCTTAAGAGTACATTCGTGAGCTAAGGCAGACCCTAAAGACCCAAACTGTGCACAAACTGACTCACACAAGAGATAAATTATTCAGCTGTGGCGACTGTAGGAAAAGCTTCATTCTCTAAGGTTACCTAAGGAAGCACAAAGCAACTCACACAGGAGAGAAACCATTTAGCTCTGGAGAATGAATGGTCAGACTGGGTTATTGTTGATACATTAAATATATTCCAGAAAAGATCTCCATCCATTTGTCAAAAAACGATTTTTCATTCATTTTGAACTAATTCTGCTAATTCTACTAAGTATTGATATACAATCGACTCCTGAGAAATAAATGATTCTCCCAGATCATCCTATACTTATGATAACCACTGTTTATCTAATGTTTAAAAATAAAAAAAAAGGTAGGCATCGTTTAACTTTTACGAGTCTGTGGACTGGCTGCCTTGCACAGTAGTAAACCCCCAACCAGCTGGCGGCGCTGTTGTGTTTCTGAGCTTGCCACTCGTTAGCAAGAACCAAGGAATCGTCTAAAATTCCTGGAGTAGAACACGGAAGTAGGATTGGACACGAATTTGTTTTGATTTTGAACATTCATTCTGTTGACTAAAGAAATATCAACTGACTCAGTTGAATTTGCAACGCAAAACTAATTTGATAGAAAATGTCTAAACTAGAGTTCTTGCGTGTGTTTTTGAATGAGCGTTTAACGGCTGCCGCTGTGGAGATTTTCGGGGCAGTTGAGGAAACGGTAGTGGGGTACCAGGAGGAGAATGATCGGCTACGGAGACTGCTGTGTATCACACCAAAGATAACATGTATAGGTTCGTATGTTTACTGAACACAAATATAAACGCAACATGTTACAGTTTATATAAGGAAATCAGTCAATTGAAATAAATAAATTTGGCCAAAATCTATGGATTCCACATTACTGGGAATACAGATATGCATCCGTTTGTCACAGATACCTTAAAAAAGGGTCGGGGCGTGGATCAGAAAACCAGTCAGTATCTGGTTTGACCACCATTTGTCACATGTAGCGCGACATATCTCCTTCGCAAGGAGTTGATCAGGCTGTTGATTGTGACCTGTGGAATGTTGTCCCACTCCACTACAATGGCTGTGCAAAGTTGCTGGATATTTGCGAGTTGCTGTCGTACAGGTCAATACAGAGCATTATAAACGTGCTCAATTGGGTGGCAAGTCTGGTGAGTATGCAGGCCATGGGACATTTTCAGCTTCCAGGAATTTATGTTCAGATCCTTGCAACATGGGGCCGTGCATTATCATGCTGAAACATGAGGTGATGGCAGCGGATGAATGGCACAGTCATGGGCCTCAGGATCTCCTCACGGTATCTCTGCATTCAAATAGCCATTGATACAATGAAATTGTGTTCACTGTCAGCAGGTTATGCCTGCCCAAACCATAACCCCACCGCCACCATGGGGCACTCTATTCACAACGTTTACATCAGCAAACCGCTCACCCACACAACAACATACACGCTGAAGTCCGTTATGATGGCGAACTGCAGTCAGGTCAAGCCCCTTGTGAGGACGACGAGCAAGCAGATGAGCTTCCCTGAGGCGGTTTCTGACGGTTTGTGCAGAAATGATTGGTTGCGCAAACCCACAGTTTCATCAGATGTCCGGGTGGCTAGTCTCAGATCATCCCTCAGGTGAAGAAGCTGGATGTGGAGGTCCTGGGCTGGTGTGGTTACACATGGTCTGCAGTTGTGAGGCTGGTTGGACCTATTGCCAAATTCTCTAAAATGACGTTGGAGTCGTCTTATGTTAGAGAAATGAACATAAAATTATCTGGTAACAGCTCTGGTGGACATTCCTGTAGTCAGCATGCCAATTGCACACTCCCTCAAATCTTGAGACATCTGTGGCATTGTGTTTTGTAACAAAACTGCACATTTTAGATTGTCCTTTTATTGTCCCCAGCATAAGGTGCACCTGTGTAATAATCATGCTGTTTATTCAGTATCTTGATATGCCACACCTGTCAGGTGGATGGGTTATCTTGGCAAAAGAGAAAGGCTCACTAGCAGGGATGTAAAGACATTTGTGCAAAACAAATCGATAGAAATAAGGTTTTGGTGCATATGGGAAAATTTCTGGGGTTTATATTTCAGCTCATGAAACATGGGACCATCACTTTACATGTTGTATTTATATTTTTGACAAGTAAAACTGACATTTATTATGTAAAATGATTAAGTTTTTAACATTTGGAAATTAATTTAAATATATTTTTTAAGAGGTTGGCTTATTTGGAACACCTATGCATGAGCTTAAAGGGTACACTTTTCACATATTTGATCAAATATTTGATTTCTTATAAAAATACATTTTGATTTCTTATAAAAATACAAAATAAATGTAAGTAAAGTCATAACTTCACAAGAGATGAATCTGTCATTTTTTATATCTACTCCTAAAAACTTAGGGCAGTATATGTTACAAATGACTAAACTTCAATTCTGGTGGGCTTAATAGGTACACTTAAATAGGTATACTTTGAAGGTACTTTACACTGAAGGAAGTTAAGTGACATGAAAGCCACCCTTAACAAAATATTGTTCACTTAAACCTCAGTGCAGTCAAAAATGTGATTTTCTGTGTTTTATATTTTTTATGATAATGCCCTTTCGGTGTAAGAACTGTTTGAAAAGAGCCATTTCATCCCGTTTTGGTGGGATGGAGTTTTGGCCTAACTGGTGACATCACCAGGCGGTAAAGGAGTTAATAGACCAATAAAGAAAGAGTTCCAAACTTCTCTGCCAATAACAGCTTTTTTGTTTTGCTGCCCATTTTTGTAATCAGAAGACAAAACTCTACACACATTTTACAAATGTGTCATTTAAATATTTTTTTTTTTTACACATTAGTTACATAGCAAAAATATAGTTATTTGATATATCAGGGTAGGGCTCAATTCAAATAGAAGGCAGTCAATTCAGAAAGTAAACTAAAATTACAATTCAATAATTGTAAAATGTTCATTTATTTTCAATGAATTCTCAATAAACGGACAAATAGAAGCTCTTTCTTTCCAAACTATTTACATTTCAGAATTTTAAATAAAAATGACCTGAATTGACTGCCTTTAATTTGAATTGAGCCCAGCTCTGACATCTGGATAGATTGTACTTAAACATATCAGGTAAATGTGAAATAGTGTTTTCAGTCATAACTATTATAAATCATGAGCTTTTAATCCTACCCCTTAGCTACCCTCAGCCAACCCCACCTATTTCTGTACATCACCCACGTATGATTTCAATGTGCCATACATTTTGAGCCTTTCTAATTGCATAGTATCTACAAATTGTAAGTCAAGGATTTATATTTTTACTAAGCATTATTTTGTTTATTGACTATGGTTTTCCAAATCTCCCAACTGTGCTATTTGTAGGGTTAGTTTTAGGAGAATGGAGTGATTTTTCTGCCATTCCTGAACCTGTGACCAGAAACAAGCTACATAGGTTCAATACCAGAATATGTGATCTAGTGATTCTGTCTCTTCGCAACTATAAAAGCTAGTTTTCAGATTTCCCATCCCCACTCAGAACATTCCCAGACAGTCCTAGCAGAAATCGAGGAATAGCTCTTTGCTAAGAAACTAAACTATATGACCAAAAGTATGTGGACATCTGCTCATTGAGCATCTCATTCCAACCATGGGCATTAATATGGAGTTGGTTCCCCCTTTGCTGCTATAACAGCCTTCACTCTTTCGAAAAGGCTTTCCACTAGATGTTGGAACATTGCTGCGGAGACCTCCATGCAGCCCAAGAGCTTTAGTAAGGTTGGGCACTGATTTTGGACGATTAGGCCTGGCTCGTAGCTGGTGTTCCAATTCATCCTTAAGGTGTTCTATGGGGTTGAGGTCAGGGCCAGCCAAGTTCTTCCACACTGATCTCAACAAACCATTTTTGTATGGACCTCTCTTTGTGCACGGGGGCATTGTCATGCTCAAACAGGAAAGGGCATTCACCAAACTGTTGCCACAAAGTTGGAAGCACAGAATCGTTTAGATTCTGTAGCATTAAGATTTCTATGGGGCCTAGCACGAATCATGAAAAACATCCCCAGACCATTATTCCTCTTCCACCAAACTGTACAGTTGGCACAATACATTTGGGCAGGTAGTGTTCTCGTGGCATCTGGCAAACACAGATTTTTCCTTCGGACTGCCAGATGGTGAAGCGTGATTCATCACTCCAGAGAATGTGTTTCCATTGCTACAGAGTCCAATGGCGGCGAGCTCCCGAAAGAACAGTTATTGTGCTGACATTGCTTCCAGAGGCACTTTGGAAGTTGGTAGTGAGTGTTGAAATCGAGGACAGCCCATGTTTACGCGCTGCACACTTCAACACTTGACGCTCCCATTCTGTGAGCTTGTGTGGCCTACCACTTCACTGCTGAGCCGTTGTTGTTCCTAGACGTTTCCATTTCACACATTTCATTCAGCCCATGCTACTGCCAATGTTTGTCTATGGAGATTGCATGGACTTGTGCTCAATGTAATACACCTGTCAGCAACAGGTTGTGACTGTAATAGCTGAATTCCTGATACTTGCTGGTTGAAAATGCAATCTACACAGGATCTTCTAATTAGCCTGTTTGCATGGGTGGGAGTTTTGGCTTGCCTGGTGACATCACCAAGCGGTAAATTGGTTGATATACCAATAATAAAGACAGTTCCAAACCTCTCTGCCAATAACAGCTAGTTTTAAGTTTCCCCTTCCCCATTCAGACCACTCCCAGACAGTCCTAGCCAAATTCTTGCTTAAGAGCCATTTTTTTTGCCATTTTAATGGGAAACTATTACAGTAAGGTGCCTAATTGTTACCCAGAAATGATTTGATATTGATTTAAAAACAGTTGCATTGGTCCTACATGTAGTTCACTACTCCCCAACACTGCCAATTAGCTAGGCAGGCCAAACACATTTTCATGATTAACTAATATCATAAAAATCAATAAATCATTGCACTTTTGGGGGCTCGTTCGACAGTTTTTACCTGATTAAGTTCGTCCCTGTTGATGAAAAATTATCTTAACAGTACTGTTTCTGCTTCCTGTGGTTGTAGATTTTCGATGTATTGCCCAGTATCAAAACCCTGGTTTCAAATGTCCAATTTCATAATCAATATGCTGAACTTAGTCGTGATATTTGACCAAAACATGAAAAAATACTCTACACGTCACACTTGTGTTCAGTGGTAAATAGCCCACCCAGTTTTACCTACCTCATCCCCATACTGTTTTTATTTATTTTATTTTCTGCTCTTTTGCACACCAACACTGGAGTGATAAATGATCAGATGGTCATGTACACATGACCATCTGATCATTTATCACTCCAGTGTTAATCTGCAAAATTGTAATTATTCACCTACCTCCTCATGCCTTTTGCACACAATGTATATAGACTCTCCTTTTTTCTACTGTATTATTGACTTGTTAATTGTTTACTCCATATGTGTAACTCTGTGTTGTCTGTTCACACTGCTATGCTTTATCTTGGCCAGGTCGCAGTTGCAAATGAGAACTTGTTCTCAACTAGCCTACCTGGTTAAATAAAGGGGAAATTAAAAATTTTAATAAAAAAATAAAAAAGAAGATGACTTGTATTTTGCTCAGTTAGCAACTTATAATCTACCACATAGAGGCACTCTTTCCTCAGGTCAAAAGAAAATATCCCAATGCCCCAGGGCAGTGATTGGGCACACTGCCCTTTGTAGAGTGCTGTCCTTCGGATGGGTGTCCTGACTCTCTGTGCTCACTAAAGATCCCATGGCACTTATCGTAAGAGTAGTGGTGTTAACCCCGGTGTCCTGGCTAAATTCCCAAGCTGTCCCTCATACCATCACGGTCACCTAATCATCCCCAGCTTGCATTTGGCTCATTCATCCTCCTCCTCTCCCCTGTAACTATTCCCCAGGTCGTTGCTGTGAATGAGAATGTGTTCTCAGTCAACTTACCTGATAAAATAATGGTAAAATAAAATAAGAACATACTACTTTTGAATGTTTAGCGTAGCTAGGTGTCCTCAGGCATGTCTAAAGGCTGATGACTGTATGATTCAGGTGTTCGATTGAATTATGTGGTGTATATAGCAAACCTCTGCTCCTCTTCTTCCCTCCAGACTCCCTGCCGCTCTCTCCCATAGTTTATGAAGAGGAGGCTCCCCCTGAGCAGCAGCACTGTGAGCAGGAGTGGAGCCCCAGTCTGGGGCAGGAGGACCCAGGGCACACACAGATTAAAGAGGAACAGGAGGAACTCGGCGCCAGTCATGAGGAAGAGCAGCTTCAAAGGCTGGAGGCTGATATCATAGAGTTTAAATTCACTCCTTTCTGTGTGAAAAGTGAATGGAATCAGGAGGACCCAGTTTGGTCCTTGACTCTTCCCCAAACCCAGACTGTGGAGAACAGAGACAGTGAATCTAAACTAGTGGATTCTAAACCTTTTGGCACTGTGACCCACCTAAAGGGTCTTGAGAATCCCTGTGACCCTCCATATAATCAAAACAATGACTCCAGCCATTTCTCAATTGTAAGCCGCAACCCAGTAGGACTTGACATTAGCCCACCATTGGGGGAACACTGTTCCAAACCCACCACCATGTCTAGAATAACTCACCGCTGCTGTGACTGTGGTGAAACATTTGCTCAGAAAGCTGACCTACAGAGGCATGTTACTCTCCCCGAGAAGAGACCCAGTGAATGCCGCTTCTGCAAAACAAACTACAACTCCACCTGTAAACTGGAGGCACATGTCCGACTCTGTCATGGTGGGAAACCCTACACCTGTCCTGTTTGTGGCGAGACCTTCAAAGTGAAAGGTGATCTTTCCAAACACACAATGATTCACACAGACGAGAAACCATTTAGCTGTAGCTGTGATGACTCTGGGAAGAGCTTCAATCTCAAGGAACACTTAACCATAGATATACTGACCGGCACTGGAAAGAAACCATTTAGCTGTGGTGTCTGTGGAAAAGGCTTTAGTCAGAAGGGTTCCCTTAAGAAGCATATATTTACTCACACGGGAGAGAAACGATTTACCTGTAGTGACTGTGGGAAAGGCTTCCATCAGAAGTGGACCCTATCTGAACATATACGTACTCACACAGGAGAGAAGCCGTTTAGCTGTGGTGACTGTGGGAAAAGCTTCAATTTGAAGGGGAACCTAAGGAAGCATAAACTGACTCACACAGGAGATAAACCATTCAGTTGTGGTGACTGTGGGAAAAGTTTCAATTTGAAGGGGAACCTAAGGAAGCATAAACTCACTCACACAGGAGAGAAACCGTTTAGCTGTTGTGACTGTGGGAAGAGCTTCAATCTGAAGCAACACCTAAACATGCATACATTGACTCACACGGGAGAGAAACCGTTTAGCTGTGGTGACTGTGGGAAAAGCTTCACTCAAAAGTCTAGCCTGCTGACACATGTGAAAACAATCCACAAAGGAATAAAACTGGATGAAAATTGATAGAGGCAATTAAATTATGACAAATAGATATTATGTAAGAAGAAGGAAATTAAAGGGTAGGATGTGGACATCACTCGTAGGGGAGGGGGGGGGGGGACTGAAGAAAACAACTCTGGATTATTCATATAGATGTGTGAATAATTTACTTTTGTAAATGAAGTTAGATTTTATTTGAATGATGAACAGAGGATTTTAGGAAACACACAGACCTGCTGTTCAAAGTCTGTTGATGTTTTCACGGCATTAGAAACAGGAATTCCTCTTAGTTTGTTTTGGAATTTCACTCAGGGCGATGAGAAAATGGTCTGACTGATGTTATTTGTACATAAATGTTTTTTTTAAAAGGTACTTTCCAGAAAATGCTATAAACTGTTTCTCATCCATTTGGACCTAATGCTGCTTATCTATATTATAACATAAGCCTTCTAAGCTGCGGGAGAGTACAATTTGGGGCAGATTTTCTTCATTTCAGGTTAAAAAGAAGAGTGTCGTCCTCTTACATCTGTCTGTACACTTGATATGTCGCTGTGTTTTGTATAATATTATTTAAGATCGTGCTGTCAAAAATGCATTTGATGTAAGCAATTGTGGGCCCATTTTGAATCTGTAGAATGACTCCATTACCCATAATGCTCATCGACTGGACTTTTACAAAATTACCATGGCAATTATGCGTCACAATAATAATATACATTTTTGCAACATGCAGCAATCCATGATATTGAAGGTAAGGTAACACTTTACTTGACACCCAGCGGCATAACACATTATGACACGGTCATAACTGCTTTATGGCTGGTAATGACACCTACAGTGCATTCGGAAAGTATTCAGACCCCTTGACGTTTTCTACATTTTGTTACGTTACAGCCTTATTCTAAAATGGTTTAAATTGTTTTTTTCCCCCTCATCAATCTATACCCCCTAATGACAAAGCAAAAACTTTTTTTAGACATTTTACAAATTGTATTACAATTAGACTGAAATATGACACATAGATTGCGTCGCTGTACAGCTATTTTCAGAGATAGTTGTCCTTCTGGAAGGTTCTCCCATCTCCACAGAGGAACTCTGGAGCTCTGTCAGAGTGACCATCGGGTGTTTGGTCATCTCCCTGACCAAGGCCCTTCTCCCCCGACTTCTCAGTTTGGCCAGGCGGCCAGCTCTAGGAAGAGTCTTGGTGGTTCCAAACGTATTCCGTTTAAGAATGATGTAGGCCACTGTGTTCTTGGGGAACTTCAATGCTGCATCGTTTTTTTTTTGTACCTTTCCCCAGATCTGTGCCTCGAAAAAATTCTGTTTTGTAGTTCTACAGACAATTCTTTCGACCTCATGGCTTGGTTCTTGCTCTGACATGTACATTTTGCTAACATTTATAAATACCTGTTTTCACTTTGTAATTACGGTGTATTGTGTGTAGATTGATGAGTATATTTTATTTATTTAATCCAGTTTAGAATAAGACTGTAACATAACAACATGTGGAAAAGGGGAAGGGGTCTGAATACTTTCCAATTGCATTGTACATAAGTGTTTAAAGCCACATTTATCATTTTTTTCCCTGCCAATACGATTTTTTTCATTTGAAAGTTTGTTTCTTAAGTCCTTAGTTGCTGTAATGAATTCTTTAGTCATGGTTTTTTCTTCCCATCATTTTAAATCACTTTATGACACTGTCATACAGCCTTGTGATCATCGTGTGTCACTTTAATTGGACTAAGAAAATACACTTTATAACACTGTCAAGAAGCATTATGACCATCATAATCATATAAGCCAGATAGGCCTGTCAGGTAAATGCCCTTATGTCAGTCATCAGTCAAAAAGAGGGTGTCTTGTCCTGCTCGTCCTGCTCCTTAAATCCGGTCCCCAATTCATCCCAGTCATCAGAAACTGAGCTTTGGGGTAGGTGCATGTCTGACATGAATGTGTGCACACTTATAATAATTTAATAATGGTCCATTTCAGAAAATGTTACATAACATAAGCATACTGTTGACAAGTAGACTATGGGGTAATGGAATGTTTTGCCTTGTGTGGTAGGTTTTGTGGGTTTTGACACTCCTATGTAGGTGTCATAACCAGCCATAAATTAAAGCAATATACACACTATATATACAAAAGTATGTGGACACCCCTTCAAATTAGTGGATTCGGTTATTTCAGCCACACCCGTTGCTGACTGGTGTATAAAACCGAGCACCCAGTCATGAAATCTCCATAGACAAACAATGGCAGTAGAATGGCCTTACTGAAGAGCTCAGTGACTTTCAACGTGGCACCATCATAGGATGCCACCTTTCCGACAAGTAAGTTCATAAAATGTTGTTTCACCTGGTGCTGTTATTGTGAAGTGGAAACATCTAGGAGCAAGAATGGCTCAGCCGCAAAGTGGTAGGTCACACAAGCTCACAGAAAGGGAGCGGCGAGTGCCGAAGTGCGTAACAATTGTTTATCCTTGGTTGCAACACTCACTACCGAGTGTTGGCTGAAGTGGTGTAAAGTGTCAGCTGGAGTGCCAAGCGTCGGCTGGAACCAAGAGTCGTCTGGAGTGGTGCAAAACTTGCTGCCATTGGACTCTGGAGCAGTAGAAATGAGTTCTCTGGTGCGATGTATCACGCTTCCTCATCTGGCAGTCCGGTGGACGAATATGGGTTTGGCAAATGGCAGGAGAACGCTACTTGCCCGATGTCATAGTGCCAACTGTAAAGTTTGGTGGAGGAGGAATAATGGTCTGGGGCTGTTTTTCATGGTTCGGGCTAGTCCCCTTAGTTCTAGCGAAGGGAAATCAACGCCACAGCATACAATGACAGGGCAAAACCAAAACATGCACCCCTTGGGGTACCCAGGACTGAGTTTGGGAAACGCTGTCTTAAACTAACCCTCAAATCCTTTCAAATAATGCTGTTAAATAAAGCTAGGTATATAATGAGTCAAATAAGCATTAGGCCTAAAACATAGGCAACAAACGTTAGCTGGTAGATGCCCGTTCACACCGGCCCCAGCCTACAATACTATAAGGGCTCCAGAGTGCAACTATTAAAACCATGAATTGATCAAACAGTAGCCTAAAGTGCATTGAAGGCCCAATGATTTCCCTGTGTTTATTACATTTACATTTAAGTCATTTAGCAGACGCTCTTATCCAAAGCGACTTACATATACAGTACCAGTCAAAAGTTTGGACACACCTACTCATTCAAGGGTTTTTCTTTGTTTACTATTTTCTACATTGTAGAATGACAGTGAAGACATCAACACTATGAAATAACTCATGGAATTATATAGTAACAACAACAAAAAAGTGTTAAACAAACCAAATTGATTTTAGATTATTCTTTTAGATTTTAGACCCTTTGCCTTTGACAGCTTTTGCACACTCTTGGCATTCTCTCAATCAGCTTCACCTGGAATGCTTTTCCAACAGTCTTGAAGGAGTTCCCACATATGCTGAGCACTTGTTGGCTGCTTTTCCTTCACTCTGCGGTCCAACTCATCCCAAACCATCTCAGTTGGCTTGAGGTCGGGGGATTGTGGAGGCCAAGTTATCTGATGCAGCACTCAATCACTCCTTCTTGGCCAAATAGCCCTTAGACAGCCTGGAGGTGTGTTGGGTCATTGTCCTGTTGAAAAACAAATGATAGTCCCACTAAGCGCAGCCAGATAGGATGGTGTATCGCTGCGGAATGCTGTGGTAACCATCCTGGATAGGTGTGCCTTGAATTCTAAATATATCGCTGACAGTGTCAGCAGTAAAGCACCATCACACCTCCTCCATGCTTCACGGTGGGAACCACACATGCGGAATTCATCTACTCTGCTTCTCACAAAGACACAGCGGTTGGAACCAAAAATCTCAAATTTGGACTCATCAGAACAAGGGATAGATTTCCACCGGTCTAATGTCCATTACTCGTGTTTCTTGGCCCAAGCAAGTCTTATTATTGGTGTCCTTTAGTAGTGGTTTCTTTGCAGCAATTCAACCATTAAGCTCTGATTAACACAGTCTTCTCTGAACAGTTGATGTTGAGATGTGTCTGTTACTTGAACTCTGTAAAGCATTTATTTTGGCTACAATTTCTGAGGCGTGTAACTCTAATGAACCTATCCTCTGCAGCAGGGATAACTCTGGGCCTTCCTTTCCTGTGGTGGACCTCATGAGAGCCAGTTTCATCATAGCACTTGATGGTATTTGCGACTGCACTTGAATAAACTTTTAAAGCTCTTCAAATTTTCCAGATTGACTGACCTTCATGTCTTAAAGTAATGATGGACTGTTGTTTCTCTTTGCTTATTTCCCATAATATGGGCTTGGTCTTTTACCAAATAGGGCTATCTTCTGTGTACCACTCCTACCTTGTCACAACACAAATGATTGGCTCAAACTCATTAAAAACTCATTAAGAAGAAATTTCACAAATTAACTTTTTAAAAGGCACACCTGTTAATTGAAATGCATTACAGGTGACTACCTCATGAAGCTGGTTGAGAGAATGTGCAAAGTTGTCATCAGGGCAAAGGGTGGCTACTTTAAAGAATCTCAAATCTAAAATATATTTGGACTTGTTTAAAACTTTTTTGGTTACTACATGATTCCATATGTGTTATTTCATAGTTTTGATGTCTTCACTATTATTCTACAATGTAGAAAATAGTACAAATAAAGAAAAACACTTGAATAAGTAGGTGTGTCCAAACTGTTGACTGGTACTGTATGTGTGTATATATATATATATATATACAGTTGAAGTCGGAAGTTCATGCAAACATAAAAATACTGCCCCCTAGTCTCAAGAGGTTTAACCTTTCTGGGAAGGGGGTTCCACTAGGGCTTAATGATTTTATTTCAATTGACGGATTTCCTTATATGAACTGTAACTCAGTAAAATCTTTGAAATTGTTGCATGTTGCGCTTATTTTTTTTGTTCAGTATATTTCATCCTTTTAAAAAGGTCTGCCTATCATTGCTGTTCAGCCTCCTCCATTCATTCATTCTCATTGATGTACGGTAGAAGGCTCATACTTTGGAGAGATGTGTGCTCTGACCGCATCCGTCGTCATGTATAACTGTGGCCACGGTGATAACCTCTCCTCAGGGTCCCCTCTATTCTGGAGAGACAGTCAGGCTGCAGTGTGACCAGTAAAACCACCACCATCTCTCTCTCTGACAAGGCAGGTCAGTGCCAGTGTGAAGGGTTAAGGACGAGACGGCCCCCAGAGGACATATCTCCGCTCATCTTGCTTATTAATGCAAACAGAGAAGAGCTAGAACGTCTTAATAATTTCCTCAATTCTGTCCCATACATTGAATAGAGTTGCGGAGAGTCCCTGTAATCCTAGACTCTGATCATTCAGGCCAGAAAAAACATCACCCCCAATAGGCCAGTCATGTAAGAAACTCGAAACTTAGAAATGTCCTCGTTTTTGAAAGAAAAGCACATTATTTGTCCATTAAAATAACATCAAATTGATTAGAAATATAGTGTAGACATTGTTAATGTTGTAAATGACTATTGTACGGAATATCTACATAAGCATACAGTGGCCCATTATCAGCAACCATCACACCTGTGTTCCAATGGCACGTTGTGTTAACTAATCCAAGTAGATCATTTTAAAAGGCTAATTGATCATTAGAAAACCCTTTTGCAATTATGTTAACACAGCTGAAACCTGTTGTTCTGATTAAAGTAGCAATAAAACTGGCCTTTAGACTAGTTGAGTATCTGGAGCATCAGCATCACCACTTTATTTTTAGAATGTGAAATGTCAGAATAATAGTAGAATGAATAATTTATTTCAGCTTTTATTTCTTTCATCACATTCCCAGTGGGTCAGAAGTTTACATACACTCAATTTTATTTGGTAGCGTTGCCTTTAAATTGTTTAGCTTGGGTCAAATGTGGGTCAAATGTTTTGGGTAGCCTTCCACAAGCTCCCCACAACAAGTTGGGTGAATTTTGGCATATTCCTCCTGACAGAGCAGGTGTAACTGAGTCAGGTTGCTCGCACATGCTTTTCAGTTCTGCTTTGTGATGGTCTTGACTTTGTTGTCCTTAAGCCATTTTGCCACAACTTTGGAAGTATGCTTGGGTCATTGTACATTTGGAAGACCCATTTGTGACCAAGCTTTAACTTCCTGACTGATGTCTGAGATGTTGCTTCAATATATCCACATAATTTTCCTTCCTCATGTTGCCATCTAGTTTACGAAGTGCACCAGTTACTACTGCAGCAAAGCACCCCCACAACATGATGCTGCCACCATGTTGGGATGGTGTTCTTCGGCTTGCAAGCCTCCCCTTGCAAGCCCCCCCCCCCTTTCCTCCAAACATAACAATGGTCATTATGGCCAAATAGTTCTATTTTTGTTTCATCAGACCAGAGGACATTTCTCCAAAAAGTGCGATCTTTGTCCCCGTGTACAGTTGCAAACCGTAGTCTGTTTTTTTTATGGCGGTTTTGGAGCAGTGGCTTCTTCATAGCTGAGCAGCCTTTCAGGTTATGTCAATATGGGACTTGTTTTACTGTGGATATAGATACTTTTGTACCTGTTTCCTCCAGCATCTTCACAAGGTCCTTTGCTGTTGTTCTGGGATTGATTTGCACTTTTCGCACCAAAGTACGTTCATCTCCAGGAGACAGAGCGCGTCTCCTTCCTGAGTGGTATGACTGCTGCGTGGTCTCATGGTGTTTATACTTGCATACTATTGTTTGTATAGATGAACGTGGTATCTTCAGGCGTTTGAAAATTGCTCCCAAGGATGAACCAGACTTGTGGAGGTCTACAATTTTTTTCTGAGGTCTTGGCTGATTTCTTTTGATTTTCCCATGATGACAAGCACTGAGTTTGAAGGTTTGCCTTGAAATACATTCACAGGTCCACCTCCAATTGAGGTACACCTCCAATAGCTGTTATTGGCAGAGAGGTTTGGAACTCTTTTTTTGTGGTTTATTAATTAATGATATCACCAGGCAGTCCAAAACTCCATCCCACCAAAATGCTGAAATTTAAAGTGTTCTTTTCAAATAACTCTTAGACTTAAAGGAAATTATCACAATTTTCACAATTCCATTGTATTACTCCATCTTCATAGTGTGGAAATATGTATATAAAACACAGGAAAATCACATGTTTTATTGCACTGGGCCTTGAAATAAAAACAGGCACTACACTTGTTTAATTAACAGAAGTTAAAGAGAGGTAAGTGCAATATAATAACAAAAATCGAAAACATTTAACAATAACAGAGGAAAGGACACAAACCACCAAAAGCTGAAATTGTTAACCTACAAAATCGTAACATTCAGATATTAAACTCAGTAAACACAATCATAAATCAATGGCAAGGCAATGGCAAAAAACGTCAAAATCATAAACGTGTTTTTTTCAGCTGACAGTTCATATTGTAACGGATCACATGGATGATTCAGTCTGTTTGATGACATCATCAGATGGTAACTCGTCTTGAGGAGATTTGGCCTATAAGAATATCATGGGCAGAGATTAGCATCTGAGTTCAACTGATTCAATTGCACAACATCAGAGGTAATGGAAAGGTTAGTTAGCCTTTTTTAAGGGTAAAAAGTGTCCATAGAAGACGTTTAACAGAAATAGCTGCAACTTATGTCTATTTAAATTTGAAATGAACAATTTCAGTCAACATTACTTGATAACAGTATTCTTGTATTTGTACTGATTAGGGATTCCCATTAGCTACTGCCAAGGCAGTGATATAAGAGCATGACATAAAGAAGGAGTATACTGAAATAAAGTGGTCACCTCGAGCACTGCAACATTTTATCATCAGCACAATAGACACCAGTAGAAAGGGAGACACCACTAGTAAACCACACAGCACCATGGGCAGCTGAGAGATGGAGACAACAGAACCTGGAGAGAATATCAAACACATGTTTTACCATCAACACACACACACACTGCTCTTCTCACCTCTCACTGTCACCCAGCTCTCTGGTGATTCTCCTTCTTTAGATTTACACTTATAGAAGCCTTCATCTGACTTGGACACTGCAGGGATGTTCATCTCTCCTGTGGTTTCATTCCTGATGAGTACTCCATCTTTGTAGAAATCAACCCTGGGGTTCGGGTTTGTTTCCTGATAACTATTTGTACAGCGCAGAGTCACAGAGTCTACCTCAGTTATGGGATAGGCAGGGCTCTCCAGGATTAAAGCACCAGCTGTGCAACATAATGTAGAAATAAAACTGTAATTCTGGAGCAAAATCACTCACAATATCTTAACGTCTTATGTGTTTGTTTTTAGGAGATGCAATCATTCCGTTTCAGAATTGAACATTACAATTTCCTTAGCACCATCAAACAACTGTTTACCACAACAAGTGGGAAGATGAACATTTTGTGATAGTTTGAAGTACGGACTGCAGCTAAACTCAACAAAAAAAAGAAACATCCTTTTTTCAGGACCCTGTCTTTCAAAGATAATTTGTAAAAATCCAAATAACTTCACAGATCTTCATTGTACAGGGTTTAAACACTGTTTCCCATTATTGTTCAATGAACCATAAACAATTAATGAACTTGGATAGGCTGAGAGAGGCTGGACTGGGGGCTTGTAGGCCTGTTGTAAGGCAGGTCCTCACCAGACATCACCAGCAACAATGTTGCCTATGGGCACAAACCCACCGTCGCTGGACCAGATAGGACTGGCAAGAAGTGCTCTTCTCTGACGAGTTGCGGTTCTGTCTCACCAGGGGTGATGGTCGGATTTGTGTTAATCGTCAAAGGAATGAGCGTTACACCGAGGCCTGTACTCTGGAGCGGGATCGAGGTGGAGGGTCTGTCATGGTCTGGGGCGGTGTGTCACAGCATAATCTGACTGAGCTTGTTGTTATTGCAGGCAATCTCAACGCTGTGCGTTACAGGGAAGACATCCTCCTCCCTCGTGTGGTACCCTTCTTGCTCATCCTGACATGACCCTCCAGCATGACAATGCCACCAGCCATACTGCTCGTTCTGTGTGTGATTTCCTGCAAGACAGGAATGTCAGTATTCTGCCATGGCCAGTAAAGGGCCCGGTTCACAATCCCATTGAGCACATCTGGGACCTGTTGGATCGGAGGGTGAAGGTTAGGGCCATTCCCCTCAGAAATGTCTGGGAACTTGCAGATGCCTTGGTGGAAGAGTGGGGTAACATCTCACAGCAAGAACTGGCAAATCTGGTGCAGTCCACGAGGAGAAGATGCACTGCAGTACTTTAATGCAGCTGGTGGCCACACCAGATACTGACGGTTACTTTTGATTTTGACCCCCCTTTGTTCAGGGACACATTCTTCCATTTCTGTTAGTCACACGTGTAACGTCGTTCTTTGTTTGTAGAAAGAGAGTCGGACCGAAATGCAGCATCGTGGTTACTCGTGGCTTTAATGAAAAAAGCGACACATGAAATAACATATACAAATACAAAACAACAAACGAAACGTGAAACCTAATTACAGCCTATCTGGTGAAACTACACAGAGACAGGAACAATCACCCACGAAATACACAGTGAAACCCAGGCTACCTAAATACGGTTCCCCATCAGACAACAAGAATCACCTGACTGATTGAGAACCGCCTCAGGCAGCCAAGCCTATACTAGACACACCCCTAATCAACCACAATCCCAATGCCTACAAAAACCCCAATAAGACAATACAATAACCCCATGTCACACTCTGGCCTGAACAAATAATTAAAGAAAACACAAAATACTAAGACCAAGGCGTGACAGAACCCCCCCCCCCCTAACCCCCCCCGGACTCCCGGACGCACCTCAAAACTATTGGGAGGGTCCGGGTGGGCGTCTGTCCATGGTGGCGGTTCCGGCTCGGGACGTGGACCCCACTCCATTAATGTCCTAGTACCTCCCCTTCGCGTCCTGGGATAATCCACCCTCGCCGCCGACCATGGCCTAATAGTCCTCACCCAGAACCCCACTGAACTGAGGAGCAGCTCGTGACTGAGGGGCATCTCGGGACTGAGGGACAGCTCGGGACTGAGGGGCAGCTCGGGACTGAGGGGCAGCTCGAGACTCGAGCAAACAGCTGGAGGCAGGGCTTTCTCCTACAGAGCTCCATTTTTATGGAACGGTCTGCCTACCCATGTCAGAGACGCAAACTCGGTCTCAACCTTTAAGTCTTTACTGAAGACTCATCTCTTCAGTGGGTCATATGATTGAGTGTAGTCTGGCCCAGGAGTGGGAAGGTGAACGGAAAGGCTCTGGAGCAACGAACCGCCCTTGCTGTCTCTGCCTGGCCGGTTCCCCTCTTTCCACTGGGATTCTCTGCCTCTAACCCTATTACAGGGGCTGAGTCACTGGCTTACTGGGGCTCTCTCATGCCGTCCCTGCAGAGGGTGCGTCACCTGAGTGGGTTGATTCACTGTTATGGTCATCCTGTCTGGGTTGGCGCCCCCCCCCCCCACTTGGGTTGTGCCGTGGCGGAGATCTTTGTGGGCTCTACTCAGGCTTATCTCAGGATGGTAAGTTGGTGGTTGAAGATATCCCTCTAGTGGTGTGGGGGCTGTGCTTTGGCAAAGTGGGTGGGGTTATATCCTTCCTGTTTGGCCCTGTCCGGGGGTGTCCTCGGATGGGGCCACTGTGTCTCCTGACCCCTCCTGTCTCAGCCTCCAGTATTTATGCTGCAGTAGTTTGTGTCGGGGGGCTAGGGTCAGTTTGTTATATCTGGAGTACTTCTCCTGTCCTATTCGGTGTCCAGTGTGAATCTAAGTGTGCGTTCTCTAATACTCTCCTTTCTTTCTCTCTCTCGGAGGACCTGAGCCCTAGGACCATGCCCCAGGACTACCTGACATGATGACTCCTTGCTGTCCCCAGTCCACCTGGCCATGCTGCTGCTCCAGTTTGAACTGACCTGAGCCCTAGGACCATGCCCCAGGACTACCTGACATGATGACTCCTTGCTGTCAATAGTCCACCTGGCCATGCTGCTGCTCCAGTTTCAACTGTTCTGCCTTACTATTATTTGACCATGCTGGTCATTTATGAACATTTGAACATCTTGGCCATGTTCTTTTATAATCTCCACCCAGCACAGCCAGAAGAGGACTGGCCACACCACATATGCTCTCTCTAATTCTCTCTTTCTTTCTCTCTCTCTGAGGACCTGAGCCCAAGGACCGTGCCCCAGGACGACCTGACTTGATGACTCCTTGCTGTCCCCAGTCCACCTGACTGTTCTGCCTTGTTATTATTCAACCATGCTGGTCATTTATGAACATTTGAACATCTTGGCCATGTTCTGTTATAATCTCCACCCGGCACAGCCAGAAGAGGACTGGCCACCCCACATAGCCTGGTTCCTCTCTAGGTTTCTTCCTAGGTTTTGGCCTTTCTAGGGAGTTTTTCCTAGCCACCGTGCTTCTACACCTGCATTGCTTGCTGTTTGGGGTTTTAGGCTGGGTTTCTGTACAGCACTTTGAGATATCAGCTGATGTACGAAGGGCTATATAAATACATTTGATTTGATTTGATTTGAGACTGATGGGCAGCCCGGGACTGATGGGCAGCCCGGAACTGAGGGGAAGCCCAGTACTGAGAGAAAGCCCAGTACTGAGAGGAAGCTCAGTACTGAGAGGAAGCCCAGTACTGAGATGAAGCTCAGGCAGGTAGTAGGCTCCGGTAGATCCTGGCTGGCTGGCGGATCTGGAAGATTCTGGTTGACTGGCAGATCTGGAAGAGACTGGTTGACTGGCAGATCTGGAAGAATCTGGTTGACTGGCAGATCTAGAAGATAATGGCTGACTGGCGGATCTAGCTGCTCTATGCAGACTGACAGCTCCTTGAAGACTGACAGCTCTGGCTGCTCCCATGCAGGCTGACAGCTCCTTGCAGACTGACAGCTCCTTGCAGACTGGCAACTCTTTGCAGACTAACAGCTCTTTGCAGACTGACATCTCTGGCTGCTTCATGCAGACTGACAGATCTGGCTGCTTCGAACAGACTGACAGCTTTGACTGCTCCATGCAGGCTGACAGCTCTGACTGCTTCATACAGACTGACAGCTCTGGCTGCTTCATACAGACTGACAGCTCTGACTGCTTTATGCAGACTGACAGCTCTGACTGCTCCATGCAGGCTGACAGCACCCTGCAGACTGGCAGCTCCTTGCAGATTGACAGCTCCTTGCAGACTGGCAGCTCTTTGCAGACTGACAGCTCTGGCTGCTTCATGCAGACTGACAGCACCTTGCAGACTGACAGCTCCCTGCAGACTGGCAGCTCAATCTGCTCCGAACAGGCAGGAGGCTCCGGCAGCGCTGTAGAGGAGGAAAGCTCGGATAGCGCTGAACAGGCGGGAGACTCCGACAGCGCAGGAGGGAAGGAAGGCTCTGGCTGTGCTGAACAGGCGAAGCGCACAGAAGGCCTGGTGCGTGGTGCTGGAACTGGTGCTACAGGATCGAGGACACGCACAGGAAGCCTGGTGCGGGGAGCTGCTACCGGAGGACTGGTGTGTGAAGGTGGCACAGGATGGACTGGACCGTGAAGGTGTACTGGAGAGCCTGAGAGCAGGACTGGCACAGGATGTGCAAGGCTAGGTAGGTACACAGTAGGCCTGGTGCGTGAGGCTGGCACATTTTTCACCTGCCGACTAACACGCACCTCAGGACGAGTATGGAGCGCTGACCCAGGTACCATTAAATCCCGACACGCTCCATCGGACGAATATCGTACCTATAGCACCATGCTAGCAACTCCCTCATTACTCTCTCCTCCACTTTCCCCATTAACTCCTTCACAGTCTCTGCTTCGCTCACCTCTAACACCGGCTCTGGTTCTGGTCTCCTCCTTGGCTCCTCACGATAAACAAGGAGAGTTGGCTCTGGATAGACCGGACCGTGCAGGCGCACTGGAGCTCTTGAGCACTGAGCCTGCCCAACCTTACCTGGCTCGATGCCCACTCTAGCCCAGCCAATACGAAGGGCTGGTATGTGCCGCACCGGGCTATGCACCCGCACTGGAAACGCCGTGCGCTCCATAGTATAACACGGTGCCTGCCCGGTCTCTCTAGCCCCCCGGTAAGCACAGGGAGTTTGCGCAGGTCTCCTACCTGGCATAGCCATACTCTCTTTAAGCCCCCCCCCAATAATTTTTTTGGGCTGCTTTTCGGGCTTCCTTGCCAACCGTGTTCCCTCGTATCGTCGGCTCCTATCTCCGGCTGTCTCTGCTCTCCTTAGTGCCTCCACCTTTTCCCATGGGAGGCGATCTCTTCCGGCCAGTATCTCCTCCCAAGTGTAACAACCTTTACCATCCAACACGTCTTCCCATGTCCATTCTCCGAATAATTCATCCTCCTTTTGCTGTTCCAGCTGTCGCTGCCTGTTTCCACGCCACTCGGTCCGTGTGTGATGGGTGATTCTGTAACGTAGTTCTTCGTTTGTAGAAAGAGAGTCGGACCGAAATGCAGCGTGGTGGTTACTCATGGCTTTAATGAAAAAAGCGACACATGAAATAACATATACAAATACAAAACAACAAACGAAACGTGAAACCTAATTACAGCCTATCTGGTGAAACTACACAGAGACAGGAACAATCACCCACGAAATACACAGTGAAACCCAGGCTACCTAAATACGGTTCCCCATCAGAGACAACAAGAATCACCTGACTCTGATTGAGAACCGCCTCAGGCAGCCAAGCCTATACTAGACACACCCCTAATCAACCACAATCGCAATGCCTACAAAAACCCCAATAAGACAATACAATAAACCCATGTCACACCCTGGCCTGAACAAATAATTAAAGAAAACACAAAATACTAAGACCAAGGCGTGACAACATGTCTGTGGAACTTGTTCAGTTTATGTCTCAGTTGTTGAATCTTGTTTTGTTCATACAAATATTTACACATGTTAATTAAGTTTGCTAAAAAATAAACACAGATGACGTTTATTTTTTTGCTGAGTTTGTAAATGTCCACTGTCTTTCCATTTTCTTCACACAGAGAGAGTACAGAGACCAAAAACACCAAAACAAACACTCATTAATCTCTTAGCACAGTTTACTATAACTGTAGCGAAAGAACTCTCAGCTACTTACAATAATAGCAACTCGATACTACAAGGAATCCAACAAAAATTGCATTTTGAAATAATTGTTATTGACAGCACATTTTGCAACCACTGAGTTGGCACCACTCTTTAGTTCCTGAGTGATGACCTGGGTAAATGCACACCACCACACTAACCAGGTCTGCATGGCATCGGCTATACAATCTCAGGTTCTCACAGAGATGCAACATCAATGTAGGGTGGTCACTTTCTTGTGAGAGCTTGTGGTTTGATATCAGAATGTGGAGAGGCTTGTTTCATGTTGCACCCACCATAGATAGATAGATAGATAGATAGATAGATAGATAGATAGATAGATAGATAGATAGATAGATAGATAGATAGATAGATAGATAGATAGATAGATAGATAGATAGATAGATAGATTCCCCTGAGTCTTGCAGAGTCAGTTTCCTAATTGTTAAACTGAAGTTAATGACATTCATCTCTAGTCTCCCCTCGAACTGGGATCCTCGTGAATATACAACTTCTGAGTTGAATTCTGCAATATCCTTTCCTCTGTACTTCCACTGCATTATGGTGACATTATGCCCCTCTAAGCCTGCAGGGATCTCCACAGAGTCCCCTACTGTCTTGTGGAATGACAGGTATGAAGAAACACCCACACCTGAAACACAAACATGTACATTAGCATTCTGACACCAATCAATGGTTACTCTTTACATTGCAGTGCACTTACTTACATGAATAATTACACAGTAGTACGATGTAGCAAGTATATTATACTGAATGTGGCATATATCTTTAAATATTTACATATCTGATTGTGTGGGTCCTATTTTACTTCATTAAAGTCCACCCCCCCCCCCAACATTCAGCAGAACAGGATGAGATGACAGGAAAAGAGAAGTGGGGGTGGATCTGATAACCCCTCCTCAGTTCATAAGTACAAATATCTCTGTGTTTACTGTGTAATTATTCACCAGAAATGCATCATATTCTGCATGGGCGTCATTACAAAGACATGCCAGTCTGAAGTAATGAATTATAAACCCTTACAACAACAACAAATCTCTGTCATGAATTAAGACAAATTAAGACAGTCAATGAAGTGTGGTATTTAGGGCATAACTGCAGTTATCCTAGTCCGGCTGTAATAAAAGCAAAAATTCAATACAATCCCGTATTGAATTCAATTTAATGAATGACAAGCATCAAGCACAGGGTCGTAATATCTTTGCATTCAAGAAGCACAGCAACAGCTGCTGACCCAGCCACACCATTGGCACTCATTCAAAACTGCTGAATCACTTCATCACGATATGTTCCTGAATATAGGTATTATGTAGGTGTTATCACACAGTAATAAAGCAAAAGATTCTGAATATCCAACCAATCACTGACGACCAGGCATTCTACAGTCAACACACACCATGTAAAGACCAACAAGGAAGTTAGAGAAAGCTGACGGTTTTCCTTACTTTATCATGCAAGCAAGCTCATGCAGTAGATCCGGTTTGGGGATGATTCTACCCTCTTGGTTTCACATTAGAATAAGGAGACCGTTGAAAAGACCCTAAGCAGCCAACTGACTAAAGTCAGTAAGTGGTTATCCATTTAGGCAAGACAGAATGTATCCTTTTTGGCAAGAAAGCACATTCAATACAAAGCATGAACAGGAGAAAGTTTTGTTTTATTTCTACAAAACTTACCATAGTGGAAGTTGAAGAGTAGGAGAAGGAGTATTCCCTGTTTGGAGAAGCAGGAGAAGGGACCACCAGACATCTCTTTAAGGTGTTGTATGACTGTTTCCTCTGGCTGTATGTCCTTATCTATCACTGTCACTGATAGCTAGCAGTTGACTATCCAAAACACACAGAGAAGAAAGAGTAGAGTAGAGAAAGAGCAGAGACCTCCTTTTGACAAGGGCTTCCTGTATGTTAGCTGAAAAAGAAGTCACATTCTATAGTTGCTCTCTGAAAATAACCCTTCACTCAGCTTGAGAGTTAGAAGATGAAGCGTGGGTGTGTTTGGGGTCTGTCACTGTGTTGATCAGTCTGATGGTGGTGGTTTTGGAGCATGTGTTTCCTAGCTGCTGCTGGTTGTGTGGTTAATGGTCATGGTGTTTCACAGATACCGGTAGTTTTGTTACTTTATGAGCAGACGACTCAAAGTTGCAGAGAAAGAAAAATGAGGGAAAAATAGAGAGAGACAGAGAAAGAAAACGAGGGGTTAGAGAGAGAGAGCTAGAGAGAGCAAAAAATATAACCGTGTGTGCATTTTCATCTTGGCTTCATATACCTGCAGACGTGTTTGCATGACTTCTTCTGCATGCTCATAGGTCAATGTGGCTGAGGGACATGAAACACATGTCAACTTTTTCAGAAGGTACTGGGTCCCAGGTTACTGACAAAGGCCCCCCTTCTACGTTTCAGGTAACATCTTGTGGTGATGTCACTTTCTGTGACATGTGGTCTCCGTGGTGACCTGTTTCTGTTTCTCAGGAGCAGTGACAAAGATCCTGGCTGCCGGTTGTCTGTCTGACCACATAGACATTAACACATAGACACAGAAAACCCCCTAACTGGAACAGTGACCTTCCAGACCATGCAGGAACACTGGAAATAGCAGTAAGAGTCACACACCACTAATGTCATTAATCTTCATGATCTGTCTGTAGGATGAAGAGGCAATATGGGAGAACAGGTAGTCATTCATACATAGGTCACTAGTTGTAATTCAACACAGTAATGAAAATATTCAATTTTATTCTATTTATTTAAATACCACACCCTGGCTAATGAGTCTTACATTTGCTTACTTGGAAGATCCCTTTGCCATCATAGACGTGCATGTCCACATTTCAGTATTAAAAAGGTGATACACAGTAACAGTACTAACCAGCTCCTCAGAACTCCTGCAAAGTATATGACATCATAAAACTGAGAAGAACTGTTCTTTTCAGGCACACTCTTCCCTAATAAGTCATTCTGAAAAATGGGGTTCGGCATTTGAACTTTGCTCATGGGGCATTTATGTTATATTCCTCAAGATTCAATGGGTAGATTTAATTAAGTCCAAAAATTGATGAAGAAATAGCAGATTGCCCCTTTAATTTGCGACTCTAGGGGCAGTATTTTCATTTTTGGAGAAGAAAAAAAATCACGTTTTAAACGGGATATTTTGTCAGGACAAGATGCTAGAATATGCATGTAATTGACAACTTTGGATAGAAAACACTCTAACGTTTCCAAAACGTTAAAGATATTGTCTGTGAGTATAACAGAACTGATGTTGCAGGCGAAAGCCTGAGAAAAATCCAATCTGGAAGTGCCCCAGGTTTTGAAAGCGCTGCGTTCCAATGAGTCCCTATTGAGCTGTGAATGTGCCATCAACGAGCTTATGCTTTCTACGTATTCTCCAAGGTGTCTACAGCATTGTAACGTAGTTTTGCGCATTTATATTGAAGAATAGTCATAGGCAGCTACATTGCGTAAGTGGTCACATGGTGGCTCCAAGAGAGATTCTTGTGGAAAATACAGAGGAAGCCATTACTCCAATCGGTCCTATTGAAAAACTAATTGTCCCGACGGATATATTATTGAATAGATATTAGAAAAACACCTTGAAGATTGATTATAAACAACGTTTGTCATGTTTATGTCGATATTATGGAATATTTTTCGCCGTTTTCGTGACTGCAATTTCAGGGCGATTTCTCAGCCAAACGTGAAGAACAAACGGAGCTATTTTGCCTACAAAATTAATCTTTTGGGAAAAAAATTCACTTTGACTATCTACCTGGGAGTCTCGTGAGTGAAAACATCCGAAGTTGATCAAAGGTAAACTATTTAATTTGATTGCTTTTCTGATTTGTGACAAGGTTGCCTGCTGCTAGCAAGGCATAATGCTATGCTAGGCTATCGATAAACTTACACAAATGCTTGTCTAGCTTTGGCTGTAAAGGATATTTAGAAAATCTGAGATGACAGGGTGATTAACAAAAGGCTAAGCTGTGTCTCAATATATTTCATTTGTGATTTTCATGAATAAGAATATTTTCTAGGGATATTTATGTCCGTTGCGTTATGCTAATAAGTGTCAGGCGATGATTATGTTCCCGGATCCGGGATGGGGAGTCACAAGAAGCCCTTTAACTCAAACATTTGGGAGCCTAAGATCTATACTAGGCTGAAAGGAGGTTTGACCAAATTAGGTTTTATGGAAACATTTTCAATGACAACATCCATTTACTGTAAGAAAGCACTCATTCCATCAGGTGGATAAAAAATAAAAAAAAGTTTATAAAAAAGCATAATGCAAAGATAATGTAAAAGTACAGGCCATTAGAAGAAAACATGAATAATACTTATAATATTTTGGAAATTCATATGCAAATATGTTATTCTATCATCTGAATAACAGACATAATAAATCAAAGATAACCATTGTAATACATTTACAACAATATGTACAATTCAATACACAATACACAATACAATACAAAGCAGAGCACAATACACAATACAAAGCAGATACAATTACTATAGCTGCAGATAAGATCCACTATCATTACACCACACGATACAAAAAGCTGTTACAGTAATACACAATCAAACCATTGTTAAATACAATATATCTGTTGATAAATAAAATAAGAAACAAATCCTTAAGGTACAAGGTGTTATTGTGTGCGTGTGTGTGTGTGTGTGTGTGTGTGTGTGTGTGTGTGTGTGTGTGTGTGTGTGTGTGTGTGTGTGTGTGTGTGTGTGTGTGTGTGTGTGTGTGTGTGTGTGTGTGTGTGTGTGTGTGTGTGTGTGTGTGTGTGTGTGTGTGTTTGCGTGTGTCCCGCCATCCCGCTATCCCTCCATCCCTCCATCCCTCAAGGACCTGCAACATTTCACCACACAAAGTAGTTTAGGACACGCAGTCGAAACAAACTCTTAAGAATCAAACAAATAGACGTCCTTTAAGTAGTGTTGAAATCTAGCTTGAAATATACTTATTCATGTTATCATTCTAGAATCGATTGATTACTTCACATGTATAAGGAATGTATATGTTGGGGCCAATGAAGGGTAGATGGGAACTAGGTGTGTGGAAAGTTACTGAGTGTAGAAAGTTCATATTCTGTTCCATGTTTCTAAGGAGGGAGGTGAAGGGCAACAGTTAATCACTGATAAGGCAGGCCAGCTGCGGAACTAGGGAGGAGTGAAGAATGCGTCTTGAGGTCGAATCAACAGATGAAGTGAGAAGAAAGCTCTGGGAGGGAGGCCAGAGAGGCCCACCACAATGACTCGTCTACTACAGTCCTACAGTCCTATCTCACACATACACTTCCATGCCCACAAATGTTTTAGTATCAGGCAGGTCTGACTACACCAGTGAGAGGTACCAATTAAATCCCTGCCTAGCAACGGAGATGTATTGGTTGTCTAGATTTGTAAGGAGTTGACCTCGCCTAGTGCAAAGTTATAAATATATGTGCTTGTGTATTCATGCCTTGTCTTTGCAGATGTATGACCCAGAGGGGGAATACACTTGGTTTGAGCTTTTTCTAGTTGTCCGTCTGAGTTTTTACTACAGTTTGTCCAGAACCTAACAATAGATTAAGTATATGTTGACATTGAAGAATTAGTTCCATATTAGTATCATATTAAATATCAATAGCATACGACTATAATTTGTATTATCTGTGGATGTGCCTGGCTTCACTTGAGAATAGACCAAATCTGCCTCAGGTGGATTTGCAGTTTCTATAAGGGGTAAGGATAACACATTAGAATAATATAACCAGGCCTACCAAGTGGCTCAGTGGTCTAAGGCACTAGCTGTGCCACTAGAGACTCTGGGTTCGCGACCGGGAGGCCCATGGGGTGGCGCACAAATGGCCCAGCATCGTTAGGGGAGGGTTTGGCCGGCAGGGATATCCTTGTCTCATCGTGCACTAGCGACTCCTGTGGCGGGCCAGGTGCAGTGCATGCTGACACGGGCGCCAGGTGTACGGTGTTTCCTCCGACACATTGGTGCGGCTGGCTTCCGGGATGGATGGGCATTGTGTCAAGAAGCAGTACAGCTTGGTTAGGTTGTGTTTCGGAGGACGCATGGCTCTTGACCTTCGACTCTCTTAAGACCGTACAGGAGTTGCAGCGATGAGACAAGACTGTAACTACCAATTGGATATCATGAAATTGGGGAGAAAAAAGGGGTGAAAATACAAAACAAATATATATAACCAGTGAATATACAGAATAATATACAGCTGGTGGTTAGAGAGTTGGACTAAGCTGACAAGGTACAAATCTGTCGTTCTGCCCCTGAACAAGGCAGTTAACCCTCAGTGACGGCCTGTTCCTAGGCCGTCATTGAAAACTAGAGTTTGTTCTTAACTGACTTGCCTAGAATAAAGGTAAAATAAAAAGAGGAGTGAGGGGAAATATGGAGGGATGTCTAGTCTTACCTTTCTTCTTTGGCTTTGGCCTTCTGTTTAAGCTGATGAAAATGGACAAATGAAAGAATGAGATTATTGCACATCTTCATCAAAATTCCAAAATCGCACATTTAGATTTCACTGATTGCCAACCTGTAGAATGGGTCTCACCTGTGGCCTTCCCTGTCTTGACCTCAGAATAGACTGGATTTTCTTTTGGATCAGCTGGCATTTCTGAGGAGGAGGACTTTTTTTATGAGTGAAAAACAATGCTGCATTTTGTATTAATTTATGTGACGGTTGAGAATTACTTTTATTTTTCTTGTCCAACTCTTTGAGTTGAATCTGGGCGTACATCACATCACTTGGTCCAGCAGTAGCAGCACCAGCATCTGAAGCATACAGGTAATAGACTAATATCTCTACTTAGTGCAACAACAACTCTATACTGTATTCATGCTTAACTTAACATACAGTATACAATACCATTGTCATTATTGTCTGAGGGAGCGATTGTATCGTAGATGTTAGCGCCACCTATTGGTCAAAGAACAGATAGAAAGATTAATGTGTTGGTTTTCCCTCAGCTTGTCTAGGGACTTAAAGTACAGTAGCATGTTGTATACAAAGTGAATGGTGAGAAGTTAGTGTGTGAAATTACAGAGAGGGGAGAGAGACAGTGGTCTGGACTGAGAGACTGACCATGCTGCATACGTGTATACCCAGGATCAGGAGCCCGTCCCTGGGTGGATTCTTGGTCCTGTTTGTTGGTGCTCTGGGGCTGGGGGAGCCTTACCGGGAGAGAGATAGTCATGAAACACACAGATTCTATTTTACTGTATGAAAAGGAACAGTTGAAAGACAGGTGTACTCACGAGAATGTCCTGTTGCAACAGGAATCTGTAATGAGAAATGCATACTATTATATCAGGTCATGAATGTTTTGAACTTTTGCAATTCAATTTTTTTTCTCCTAAACATGAACAAAAAGGTTTAATGAGAAATGATAAAAGTCTCACCTTTGGCATTTTTATATCGACACAGCAGTACCAGGAGAATGGTCAGTAGAACACCAGCAACAACCAGGCCCTCAACCACTCCTACTGGGACTGATGTAGAGGGTCCAGGAGTTACACCTGGAGAGAGAACAACAAATGGACAAAGTGAAACAATTCTGTAGATACATTATATATATTTGGCAACTGACTTGAGATCAGATGACCAGCCTGAGCTTGCAACTCCAAACCTACAGTATGCTTTTTATTTTAACACTACAAATCTCTGATGACAAGAGATGAAAATGTAATGTGATCATTATTATTTTCTCACCTCTCACTCTCACCACGCTCTTTGGTGATTCTTCTTCATTAAATGTACACTTATAGGAGCCTTCATCTGTCTTGGACACTGCAGGGATGGTCATTTCTCCTGTGGTCTCATTCCTGATGAGTACTCCATCTTTGTGGAAATCAACCTTGGGGTTCGGGTTTGTTTCCTGACATCTATGTGTACAGCGTAGAGTCACAGAGTCTCCCTCAGTTATGGGATAGGCAGGGCTCTCCAGGATCACAGGGCCAACTGTGTAACATAATGTATCAATAAAACTGAAAATCGGGAGTAATCACTCACTATATATTAACATCTGATGAGCTTGTATTCTATGAAATGCAATCATTCAGTTACAGAATTGAACATCATTATGATACATTGTAATGTAAAAAAGGTTAGTGAATGTTGGACAATAGACGTACCAGCCACTGTGATGTTGACAGCATTACTGTACTCTCCTGATCCAGACTCACACCAGTACACTCCACTGTCCCGTGAGAACGTAAACATTATGGTACATTTGGATCCTGCTATTGATCCCCAGTTAGAGCCACACTCTGAATCCACTGCTTTCTCTCTGTATCTTTTCAGTTTCCATCCAATAGTGTTCCCCTTCTCCTCACAGCTTAGTGAGAGAGACTTTGTTGTAAAGTGTTGAGTTCTGTTAGGTCTCATTTTGAGAGACACTGAAGGTTGCGGCTCTGAAACAAAGAGGGACAGAGTCAAATTATAGTTATATATACACATGAGGTGGACTTAAGTGTGATTAAATGCAGTTACAATGCGGTTAGTTACCTCCTGACCAGAGAAACTGAGGTTCACTGTAGAGTGTGTCATAAACTGGGTCTCCTCTTCCAGCTCTACACACATATCCTCCTGTGTGACTAGGACCAGTAGGGATCAGAGTGTAGGAGGCTTCACTAGTCCCATTGCCAGATAGAGGCTCTACAGAGTAGGACCTATCTGACAGGGAGAGTAACCCAGCTGTGTAGGGAACAGTTCGGTACCAGAAGAACCTCCAGCTTGCAGATGACTCTTTAACCCAACAGCTCAGAGTAACTGAGTCTCCAGGGTCCAGCCACTGAGGAGAGACACTCAGGACAGCTTGGGGTTGATCTGTTACAAAGGATAATGACACGATTAAATTATTTAAATGTTCAAATAATTTAAGATAAAAAATTACCCATTTTGTTATTATGGTATAGTACCTTACCCTAAAATCTACAGTGCCTTGCGAAAGTATTCGGCCCCCTTGAACTTTGCAACCTTTTGCCACATTTCAGGCTTCAAACATAAAGATTTAAAACTGTTTTGTGAAGAATCAACAACAAGTGGGACACAATCATGAAGTGGAATGACATTTATTGGATATTTCAAACTTTTTTAACAAATCAAAAACTGAAAAATTGTCCGTGCAAAATTATTCAGCCCCTTTACTGTCAGTGCAGCAAACTCTCTCCAGAAGTTCAGTGAGGATCTCTGAATGATCCAATGTTGAGCTAAATGACTAATAATGATAAATACAATCCACCTGTGTGTAATCAAGTCTCCGTATAAATGCACCTACACTGTGATAGTCTCAGAGGTCCGTTAAAAGCGCAGAGAGCATCATGAAGAACAAGGAACACACCAGGCAGGTCCGAGATACTGTTGTGAAGAAGTTTAAAGCCGGATTTGGATACAAAAAGATTTCCCAAGCTTTAAACATCCCAAGGAGCACTGTGCAAGCGATAATATTGAAATGGAAGGAGTATCAGACCACTGCAAACCTACCAAGACCTGGCCGTCCCTCTAAACTTTCAGCTCATACAAGGAGAAGACGGATCAGAGATGCAGCCAAGAGGCCCATGATCACTCTGGATGAACTGCAGAGATCTACAGCTGAGGTGGGAGACTCTGTCCATAGGACAACAATCAGTCGTATATTGCACAAATCTGGCCTTTATGGAAGAGTGGCAAGAAGAAAGCCATTTCTTAAAGATATCCATAAAAAGTCGTTTAAAGTTTGCCACAAGCCACCTGGGAGACACACCAAACATGTGGAAGAAGGTGCTCTGGTCAGATGAAACAAAAATTGAACTTTTTGGCAACAATGCAAAACGTTATGTTTGGCGTAAAAGCAACACAGCTCATCACCCTAAACACACCATCCCCACTGTCAAACATGGTGGTGGCAGCATCATGGTTTGGGCCTGCTTTTCTTCAGGAAGAAAATCTTCAGGAAGATTGATTTAAAAAATAGCTAACTCTGCCATATGCTTTCAATGAAAAAACAAATCTGTGCACAATTTGCAGATTTCTCAATCACTCTTTGACTGACAACAGAGCAGAGCACAAAGAAACCTCAACTTCCCTTCTGGAAGAAAACCTGATGGAGTCTGCAAAAGACCTGAGACTGGGACGGAGATTTGTCTTCCAACAAGACAATGATCCAAAACATAAAGCAAAATCTACAATGGAATGGTTCAAAAATAAACATATCCAGGTGTTAGAATGGCCAAGTCAAAGTCCAGACCTGAATCCAATCGAGAATCTGTGGAAAGAACTGAAAACTGCTGTTCACAAATGCTCTCCATCCAACCTCACTGAGCTTGAGCTGTTTTGCAAGGAGGAATGGGAAAAAAATTCAGTCTCTCAATGTGCAAAACTGATAGAGACATACCCCAAGCGACTTACAGCTGTAATCGCAGCAAAAGGTGGCGCTACAAAGTATTAACTTAAGGGGGCTGAATAATTTTGCACTCCCAATTTTTCAGTTTTTGATTTGTTAAAAAAGGTTCAAATATCCAATAAATGTCGTTCCACTTCATGATTGTGTCCCACTTGTTGTTGATTCTTCACAAAACAATACAGTTTTATATCTTTATGTTTGAAGCCTGAAATGTGGCAAAAGGTCGCAAAGTTCAAGGGGGCCGAATACTTTCGCAAGGCACTGTAAATATAATTGATCTTTGATCTCTGTCTGCTATTTGACCTCATTCCTTATGTCTTTTTCTCACTATTCTGTCTCTTTCTCTTGCAATCCCATAAAAACAGACTTACCTAACACAGTTAATTGTATAACATTACTTGTCTGGGAGGGTTTTAAGCCATTTCTTTTCTGAAGACCTTCACAGGTATATAAACCATTCTTTGCAGGATCGATTCTGTACTCGGGCTCTGTTTTGGTGGAGACCAACTTCCCACTGTTATAAAAAGCATACTCAATCTCTTCTCCCGCCTGTATGTCACATCTGAGAGTGACAGTCTCTCCACTGAAAATCTGGGGCCAGTTGGGTTGGAGGGTCAGAACAGCCTCAGGTCTCTCTGCACAGACACAACACAGAAAATAAACATTATCACATAGCTTAGAATGTAAAATAATGTTGATCAGAATTTTCCACAACAAGACCATATCATAGGTTGTCATTTCTGAACATACGTATGCAGTCTGAACTGTCTGACTTACCAAGATCTGGTCATCAGATTGCTGACATATACAGTGATGTCCACACACACACACACACACACACACACACACACACACACACACACACACACACACACACACACACACACACACACACACACACACACACACACACACACACACACACACACACACACACACACACACACACACACACACACACACACACACACACACACACACACACACACACACACACACACAATTACTCACCTTTCACAGTGATAGTGACAGGATCACTGATGATTGATGATATGGATCTGGACTGGATCTCTCCCTGACACCAGTAGAGACCCTGGTCAGACTCAGCAGCACTACTGATGGTGAAGGTGGTTCCTGTTGTCGAGTGTCTGCCAGACAAGGTCACTACTTTCTTAGTGTTGCCTTTGTACCATGTATAGCTCCAGCCACTGTCAGACCCCACTGAACATGTCAGAGTTACTGTCTCTCCAGTGTATGCAGGGTTTGGTGTTATGTTGAGTGTAGCTTTGGGCAGGGCTGTGAGAAAAGAGCATCATTTAAAGATCTGGAAACATGCTTGGTAATATCCATATATTTAGCTGTTGTTGGAATGTTTTCATACTATAAAAATACTAGGCAAAAAATACTTATATATATATATATATATGCCATTTAGCAGACGCTTTTATCCAAAGCGACTTACAGTCATGTGTGCATACATTCTACGTATGGGTGGTCCCGGGGATCGAACCCACTACCCTGGCGTTACAAGCGCCATGCTCTACCAACTGAGCCAGTCACTCCCTCCTTTGGCCTTGGAGGAGATACGGTCTGAGACAAGTTGTGTGGGGTAGTGTCTGGAACTATTGTACGTCATCTCTGATGTTACACCTATCCTGGGATAGTGTATGACCCAGAGGCTCACTCGCCTCAGGACTCCAATTGATTTAAGCCCTATAAGTAGTTGGTGTTTCTGTACCAGGGACGAGATCAGAGCCTCGTCTTAGGGGCCTAAGCTCTGTACAATAAGAACAGTTTTCATAACAAATACTATCTGGCTGGGGGGTACTCCTTGATCATATATCAAGTCTCACTGTCATGTTTTGTCATTTATTATCATGTCTTGTCCCTGTGCTTCCCATTCTATTCGTTTCCCTCTGCTGGTCTTATTAGGTTCTTTCCCTCTTTCTATCCCTCTCTCTCCCCCTCCCTCTCTCACTCTCTCGCTCTCTCTTCTCTCTATCGTTCCGTTCCTGCTCCCAGCTGTTCCTATTCCCCTTATCATCATTTAGTCTTCCCACACCTGTTCCCGATCCTTTTCCCTGATTAGAGTCCCTATTTCACTCCTTGTTTCCCGTACCTGCCCTGTCGGATCCTCATGTATAATTCACCGTGCTGTGTCTATGTTTTGCCCTGTCGTGTCGTGTTTTCCTCAGATGCTGCGTGGTGAGCAGGTGTCTGAGTCTGCTAGGTTCAAGTGCCTTCCCGAGGCAACCTGCAGTTCTCGATCAAGTCTCCAGTCTGTTCTTGTCTTTACGTGTAGTATTATGCTTTTTGTTTTGTAAAGTTTATTCTGGATTAAATACTCTGTTTTCGCCAAGTCGCTTTTGGGTCCTCATTCACCAGCATGACAGAAGGATCCGACCGAGGAATGGACCCAGCGACTACAGACGCTCGTAACACTGCCGTCGAGATCCAAGGAGCCATGCTCGGCAGACACAAGCAGGAATTGTCTGCTGCTCGCCATGCCGTGGAGAACCTGGCCGCTCAGGTTTCCGACCTCTCTGGACAGTTCCAGGTTCTTCGTCTCGTGCCACCTGTTACTTCCTGGCCTGCCGAGCCTCCAGAACCTAGGGTTAATAACCCACCTTGCTACTCCGGGCAGCCCACTGAGTGCCGCTCCTTTCTCACCCAGTGTGAGATTGTGTTCTCTCTCCAACCCAACACATACTCTAGAGAGAGAGCTCGGGTTGCTTACGTCATTTCACTCCTTACTGGCCGGGCCCGAGAGTGGGGCACAGCTATCTGGGAGGCAAGGGCTGATTGTTCTAACAATTACCAGAACTTTAAAGAGGAGATGATTCGGGTTTTTGACCGTTCAGTTTTTGGTGGGGAGGCTTCTAGGGTCCTGGCTTCCCTATGCCAAGGTGATCGATCCATAACGGATTACTCTATAGAGTTTCGTACTCTTGCTGCCTCTAGTGACTGGAACGAGCCGGCGCTGCTCGCTCGTTTTCTGGAGGGACTCCACACAGTGGTCAAAGATGAGATTCTCTCTCGGGAGGTTCCTTCCTGTGTGGACTCTTTGATTGCTCTCGCCATCCGCATAGAACGACGGGTAGATCTTCGTCACCAGGCTCGTGGAAGAGAGCTCGCATCAACGGTGTTTCCCTGCTCCGCATCGCAACCATCTCCCTCCTCTGGCTCTGAGACTGAGCCCATGCAGCTGGGAGGGATTCGCATCTCGACTAAGGAGAGGGAACGGAGGATCACCAACCGCCTGTGCCTCTATTGCGGATTTGATGGACATTTTGTTAATTCATGTCCAGTAAGAGGCCAGAGCCCATCAGTAAGCGGAGGGCTACTGGTGAGCGCTACTACTCAGGTCTCTTCATCTAGATCTTGTACTACTATGTCGGTCCATCTACGCTGGACCGGTTCGGGTGCTACATGCAGTGCCTTGATTGACTCTGGGGCTGAGGGTTGTTTCATGGACGAAGCATGGGTTCGGAAACATAACATTCCTTTCAGACAGTTAGACAAGCCTACGCCCATGTTTGCCTTAGATGGTAGTCATCTTCCCAGTATCAAATTTGAGACACTACCTTTAACTCTCACAGTATCTGGTAACCACAGTGAGACTATTTCTTTTTTGATTTTTCATTCACCTTTCACACCTGTTGTTTTGGGTCATCCCTGGCTAGTATGTCATAATCCTTCTATTAATTGGTCTTGTAATTCTATCCTATCCTGGAACGTATCTTGTCATGTGAAGTGCTTAATGTCTGCCATCCCTCCCATTTCTTCTGTCCCCACTTCTCAGGAGGAACCTGGCGATTTGACAGGAGTGCCGGAGGAATATCATGATCTGCGCACGGTCTTCAGTCGGTCCCGAGCCAACTCCCTTCCTCCTCACCGGTCGTATGATTGTAGTATTGATCTCCTTCCGGGGACCACTCCTCCTCGGGGTAGACTATACTCTCTGTCGGCTCCCGAACGTAATGCTCTCGAGGATTATTTATCTGTGTCTCTTGACGCCGGTACCATAGTGCCTTCTTCCTCTCCGGCCGGGCGGGGTTCTTTTTTGTTAAGAAGAAGGACGGTACTCTGCGCCCCTGCGTGGATTATCGAGGGCTGAATGACATAACGGTTAAGAATCGTTATCCGCTTCCCCTTATGTCATCAGCCTTCGAGATTCTGCAGGGAGCCAGGTGCTTTACTAAGTTGGACCTTCGTAACGCTTACCATCTCGTGCGCATCAGAGAGGGGGACGAGTGGAAAACGGCGTTTAACACTCCGTTAGGGCATTTTGAGTACCGGGTTCTGCCGTTTGGTCTCGCCAATGCGCCAGCTGTTTTTCAGGCATTAGTTAATGATGTTCTGAGAGACATGCTGAACATCTTTGTTTTGTCTATCTTGACGATATCCTGATTTTTTCACCGTCACTCGAGATTCATGTTCAGCACGTTCGACGTGTTCTACAGCGCCTTTTAGAGAATTGTCTCTACGTAAAGGCTGAGAAGTGTTCTTTTCATGTCTCCTCCGTTACTTTTCTCGGTTCCGTTATTTCCGCTGAAGGCATTCAGATGGATTCCGCTAAGGTCCAAGCTGTCAGTGATTGGCCCGTTCCAAGGTCACGTGTCGAGTTGCAGCGCTTTTTAGGTTTCGCTAATTTCTATCGAGGCGTTTCATTCGTAATTTCGGTCAAGTTGCTGCCCCTCTCACAGCTCTTACTTCTGTCAAGACGTGTTTTAAGTGGTCCGGTTCCGCCCAGGGAGCTTTTGATCTTCTAAAAGAACGTTTTACGTCCGCTCCTATCCTCGTTACTCCTGACGTCACTAGACAATTCATTGTCGAGGTTGACGCTTCAGAGGTAGGCGTGGGAGCCATTCTATCCCAGCGCTTCCAGTCTGACGATAAGGTTCATCCTTGCGCTTATTTTTCTCATCGCCTGTCGCCATCTGAGCGCAACTATGATGTGGGTAACTGTGAACTGCTCGCCATCCGCTTAGCCCTAGGCGAATGGCGACAGTGGTTGGAGGGCGACCGTTCCTTTTGTCGTTTGGACAGACCATAAGAACCTTGAGTACATCCGTTCTGCCAAACGACTTAATGCCCGTCAAGCTCGTTGGGCGTTGTTTTTCGCTCGTTTCGAGTTTGTGATTTCTTACCGTCCGGGTAGCAAGAACACCAAGCCTGATGCCTTATCCCGTCTGTTTAGTTCTTCTGTGGCTTCTACTGATCCCGAGGGGATTCTTCCTTATGGGCGTGTTGTCGGGTTGACAGTCTGGGGAATTGAAAGACAGGTTAAGCAAGCACTCACGCACACTGCGTCGCGCGCTTGTCCTAGTAACCTCCTTTTCGTTCCTGTTTCCACTCGTCTGGCTGTTCTTCAGTGGGCTCACTCTGCCAAGTTAGCTGGTCATCCCGGTGTTCGAGGCACTCTTGCGTCTATTCGCCAGCGATTTTGGTGGCCGACTCAGGAGCGTGACACGCGCCGTTTCGTGGCTGCTTGTTCGGACTGCGCGCAGACTAAGTCGGGTAACTCTCCTCCTGCCGGTCGTCTCAGACCGCTCCCCATTCCTTCTCGACCATGGTCTCACATCGCCCTAGACTTCATTACCGGTCTGCCTTTGTCTGCGGGGAAGACTGTGATTCTTACGGTTGTCGATAGGTTCTCTAAGGCGGCACATTTCATTCCCCTCGCTAAACTTCCTTCCGCTAAGGAGACGGCACAAATCATTATCGAGAATGTGTTCAGAATTCATGGCCTCCCGTTAGACGCCGTTTCAGACAGAGGCCCGCAATTCACATCACAATTTTGGAGGGAGTTCTGTCGTTTGATTGGTGCGTCCGTCAGTCTCTCTTCCGGGTTTCATCCCCAGTCTAACGGTCAAGCAGAGAGGGCCAATCAGACGATTGGTCGCATACTACGCAGCCTTTCTTTCAGAAACCCTGCGTCTTGGGCAGAACAGCTCCCCTGGGCAGAATACGCTCACAACTCGCTTCCTTCGTCTGCTACCGGGTTATCTCCGTTTCAGAGTAGTCTGGGTTACCAGCCTCCTCTATTCTCTTCCCAGCTTGCCGAGTCCAGCGTTCCCTCCGCTCAAGCGTTTGTCCAACGTTGTGAGCGCACCTGGAGGAGGGTGAGGTCTGCACTTTGCCGCTACAGGGCACAGACTGTGAGAGCCGCCAATAAACGCAGGATTAAGAGTCCTAGGTATTGTTGCGGCCAGAGAGTGTGGCTTTCCACTCGCAACCTTCCTCTTACGACAGCTTCTCGTAAGTTGACTCCGCGGTTCATTGGTCCGTTCCGTGTCTCCCAGGTCGTCAATCCTGTCGCTGTGCGACTGCTTCTTCCGCGACATCTTCGTCGCGTCCATCCTGTCTTCCATGTCTCCTGTGTTAAGCCCTTTCTTCGCACCCCGTTCGTCTTCCCTCCCCCTCCCGTCCTTGTCGAGAGCGCACCTATTTACAAGGTACATAAGATCATGGACATGCGTTCTCGGGGACGGGGTCACCAATACTTAGTGGATTGGGAGGGTTACGGTCCTGAGGAGAGGAGTTGGGTTCCGTCTCGGGACGTGCTGGACCGTTCGCTCATTGATGATTTCCTCCGTTGCCGCCAGGATTCCTCCTCGAGTGCGCCAGGAGGCGCTCGGTGAGTGGGGGGGTACTGTCATGTTTTGTCATTTATTATCATGTCTTGTCCCTGTGCTTCCCATTCTATTCGTTTCCCTCTGCTGGTCTTATTAGGTTCTTTCCCTCTTTCTATCCCTCTCTCTCCCCCTCCCTCTCTCACTCTCTCGCTCTCTCTTCTCTCTATCGTTCCGTTCCTGCTCCCAGCTGTTCCTATTCCCCTAATCATCATTTAGTCTTCCCACACCTGTTCCCGATCCTTTTCCCTGATTAGAGTCCCTATTTCACTCCTTGTTTCCCGTACCTGCCCTGTCGGATCCTCATGTATAATTCACCGTGCTGTGTCTATGTTTTGCCCTGTCGTGTCGTGTTTTCCTCAGATGCTGCGTGGTGAGCAGGTGTCTGAGTCTGCTAGGTTCAAGTGCCTTCCCGAGGCAACCTGCAGTTCTCGATCAAGTCTCCAGTCTGTTCTTGTCTTTACGTGTAGTATTATGCTTTTTGTTTTGTAAAGTTTATTCTGGATTAAATACTCTGTTTTCGCCAAGTCGCTTTTGGGTCCTCATTCACCAGCATGACACTCACCTTGTGACCCATTCCATACATCTGTTGTTTGTCATGGTGACTTGCTATAAAATGTATTTTGTATTCTATGTGTCAGAGCTGCTAGCCACAACACTTGTCAGTGTTGAGTTGACCAGCCTCATTATTGTAGAAGCAATTGCTCTGTGTTCCCTTATTAATAAGGTTTGAATAAAGTAATATCCTGATTGGTGATTGACCTTGTCTCTACTCATTATTTATTAGAATTTCCACAACAGAAAACAGCATCAATTCGTCTTGGGTAAGACGCTACAAGCTTGGCACACCTATATTTGGGGAGTAATCTCTGATTCTTCAGGTTGGATGGGGAGCGTCGGTGCCCAGCTATTTTCAGGTCACTCCAGAGATGTTTGATCGGGTTCAAGTCCGGGCTCTGGCTGGGTCACTCGAGGACATTCAGAGAGTCCTGAAGCCACTCCTGCGTTGTCTTGGATGTGTGCTTAGGGTCACTGTCCTGTTAGAGGGTGAACCTTTGCCCCAGTCTAAGATCCTGAGTGCTCTGGAACAGGTTTTCATCAAGGATCTCTCTGTACTTTGCACCGTTCATTTTCCCTCGATCCTGACTTGTCTCCCAGTCCCTGCTGCTGAACAAAATCCCCACAGCATGATGTTGCCACCACCATGCTTCACCTTAGGGATGGTGCCAGGTTTCCTCCAGTTGTGACGCTTGGTATTCTGGAGTGCCATCTTGGTTTCATCAGACCAGAGAATCATTTTTCTCAGGGTTTGAGAGTCCTCTAAGTGCCTTTTGGCAAACTTCAAGCGGGTTGTCATGTGCCTTTTAATGAGGAGTTGCTTCCAACTGGCCACTCTACAAGAATGGCCTGATTACTGGAGTGCTGCAGAGATGGTTGTCCTTCTGGAAGGTTCTCCCATCTCCACAGAGGAACTCTGGACCTCTGTCAGGGTGACCATCGGGTTCTTGGTTACCTCACTGAACAAGGCCCTTCTCCTCTGATTGCTCAGTTTGGCCGGGCGGTCTGTCATGTTTTGTCTTATATTGTCTTGTCATTATGCTTTCCCTTCTGTTTGTTTCCCCCTGCTGGTCTTATTAGGTTCGTTCCCTTTTTCTATCCCTCTCTCTCCCCCTCCCTCTCTCTCCTCTCTCTATCGTTCCGTTCCTGCTCCCAGCTGTTCCTCATTCTCCTACTCACTCATTTAGTCTTTTCACACCTGTTCCCTATCTTGTCCTCTGATTAGAGTCCCTATTTCTCCCCTTGTTTTCCGTTTCTGTCCTGTCGGATCCTTGTATGATATTCGCTGTGCTGTGTCGTTGTCTCGCCCTGTCGTGTCTTGTCTCCTTCAGATGCTGCGTGTAGCAGGTGTCTTGGTCTGCTACGGTCGGTGCCTTCCCGAGGCAACCTGCAGTCAATGGTCGAGTCTCCAGTCTGTCCTCGTCACTACGAGTGGATTTAAGTTTTTTCATGTTTTGTTTTCGTCTTGAGTTTTACTGGAATAAAGACTCTGTTTTCACTAAATCGCTTTTGGGTCCTCATTCACCTGCATAACAGAAGGATCCGACCAAGAATGGACCCAGCGACTATGGATTCTCTCTACTCTACTCTCGAGTTCCAGGGAGCGATGCTCGGCAGACACGAGCAGGAATTGTCTGCTGCTCGGCATGCCGTTGAGACCCTGGCCGCTCAGGTCTCGACCTCTCAGGACAGTATCAGAGTCTTCGTCTCGTGCCACCAGCTACTTCCGGGTCTTCCGAGCCTCCGGAACCTAGGGTTAATAACCCACCATGTTATTCTGGGCAGCCCACTGAGTGCCGCTCCTTTCTCACCCAGTGTGATATAGTGTTCTCTCTCCAACCCAACACATACTCAGAGAGAGAGCTCGGATTGCCTACGTCATATCACTCCTTACTGGTCGGGCTCGGCAGTGGGGCACAGCTATCTGGGAGGCAAGCGCTGAGTGTACTAACGATTATCTGAACTTTAAAGAGGAGATGATAAGGGTTTTTGATCGTTCAGTTTTTGGGAAAGAAGCTTCCTGGTCCCTGTCTTCCCTATGTCAAGGTAATCGATCCATAACGGATTACTCTATAGAGTTTCGCACTCTTGCTGCCTCCAGTAACTGGAACGAGCAGGCGTTGCTCGCTCGTTTTCTGGAGGGACTCCACGCTAAGGTTAAGGATGAGATTCTCTCTCGGGAGGTTCCATCCAGCGTGGATTCTTTGATTGAACTCGCTATTCGCAGTGAACGACGGGTAGATCTTCGTCACCGAGCTCATAGAAGAGAGCTCGCGTTAACTGTGTCTCCCCTCTCTCCGACACTACCATCTTTCCCCACTGACTCAGGTGTTGAGCCCATGCAGCTGGGGGTATTCGCATTTCGACTAAGGAGAGGGAACGGAGAATCACCAACCGCCTCTGTCTCTATTGCGGTTCCGCTGGTCATTTTGTCATTTCATGTCCAGTTAAAGGCCAGAGCTCATCAGTAAGCGGAGGGCGACTGATAAGCGCTACTAGACGGTCCTCTCCGTCAAGTACCTGTACTACCTTACCGGTCCATCTACGCTGGACCGGATCGGCAGCTTCCTGCAGTGCATTAATAGACTCTGGGGCGGAGGGCTGTTTTATGGACGAAGCCTGGGCTCGGGAACATGACATTCCTCTCAGACAGTTAGGGGAGCCCACGGTCATGTTCGCCTTGGATGGTAGTCCTCTCCCCAGTATATTATGTGAAACACTACCTTTAACCCTCACTGTATCTGGTAACCATAGTGAGACCATTTCTTTTTTGATTTTTTGTTCACCTTTTACACCTGTTGTTTTGGGTCATCCCTGGCTAGTGTGTCATAATCCTTCTTTTGATTGGTCTAGTAATTCTATTCTTTTCTTGGAACGTTTCTTGTCATGTGAAGTGTTTAATGTCTGCTATTCCTCCTGTTTCTTCTGCTCCCTCTTCACAGGAGGAACCTGGTGATTTGACAGGAGTGCCGGAGGAATATCATGGTCTGCGCACGGTCTTCAGTCGGTCCAGAACCAACTCCCTTCCTCCTCACCGGTCGTATGATTGTTGTTCTGATCTCCTCAAGAAGCGTTTTGCATCCGCTCCTATCCTTGTTGCACCTGACGTCACTAAACAGTTTATTGTCGAGGTTGACGCGTCGGGGGTGGGCGTGGGAGCCATTCTGTCCCAGCGCTCCGATACTGACGATGGGGTCCACCCTTGCGCGTATTTTTCTCATCGCCTGTCACCGTCGGAACGTAACTATGATGTGGCTAACCGCGAACTGCTCGCCATCCGTTTAGCCCTAGGCAAATGGCGACAGTGGTTGGCGGGCGACCGTTCCTTTTGTCGTTTGGACTGACCAAAGGAACCTTGAGTACATCCGTTCTGCCAAACGACTGAATGCGCGTCATGCTCGTTGGGCGTTGTTTTCGCTCGTTTCGAGTTCGTTATTTCTTATTGCCCGGGTACTAAGAACACCAAGCCTCATGCTTTATCCCATCTCTTTAGTTCTTCTGTGGCTTCTACCGATCCCGAGGGATCCTTCCTGTTGGGCGTGTTGTCGGGTTGACTGTCTGGGGAATTGAGAGACAGGTTAAGCAAGCACTCACTCACACTCCGTCGCCGCACGCTTGTCCTAGTAACCTTCTTTTCGTTCCTGTTTCTACTCGTCTGGCTGTTCTTCAGTGGGCGCACTCTGCCAAGTTAGCTGGCCACCCCGGCGTTCGGGTACGCTTGCTTCTATTCGCCAGCGGTTTTGGTGGCCTACTCTGGAGCGTGACCGTTTCGTGGCTGCTTGTTCGGACTGCGCGCAGAATAAGTCTGGTAACTTTTTTTCTGCTTCTGCTCCTGGTCTTGCGGGGTCTCAGTCTGTTCCCTGCCACCGCATCTCTCCTGGTCTTGTTCCTGCCCTTGCTGTGTCTCAGTCTGTCCCTTGTTGTTACTCTCCTGGCCTGTTTGGTCCTGTTTGCTCTAAAGCTTTCAGTTCTCTACCCGTGTCTCATTTTTTTTTTAGAGTAGTAGCCCTAGTTTCCCTTTTCTTCGTTTTCTGTTACGGTCTGAGGAGAGGAGTTGGGTTCTTTCTCGGGACGTGCTGGACCGTTTGTGATCAATGATTTCCTCCGTTGCCGCCAGTGTTCCTCCTTGAGTGCGCCAGGAGGCGCTCGGTGAGTGGGGGGGGGTACTGTCATGTTTTGTCTTATATTGTCTTGTCATTATGCTTTCCCTTCTGTTCGTTTCCCCCTGCTGGTCTTATTAGGTTCGTTCCCTTTTTCTATCCCTCTCTCTCCCCCTCCCTCTCTCTCCTCTCTCTATCGTTCCGTTCCTGCTCCCAGCTGTTCCTCATTCTCCTACTCACTCATTTAGTCTTTTCACACCTGTTCCCTATCTTGTCCTCTGATTAGAGTCCCTATTTCTCCCCTTGTTTTCCGTTTCTGTCCTGTCGGATCCTTGTATGATATTCGCTGTGCTGTGTCGTTGTCTCGCCCTGTCGTGTCTTGTCTCCTTCAGATGCTGCGTGTAGCAGGTGTCTTGGTCTGCTACGGTCGGTGCCTTCCCGAGGCAACCTGCAGTCAATGGTCGAGTCTCCAGTCTGTCCTCGTCACTACGAGTGGATTTAAGTTTTTTCATGTTTTGTTTTCGTCTTGAGTTTTACTGGAATAAAGACTCTGTTTTCGCTAAATCGCTTTTGGGTCCTCATTCACCTGCATAACACGGTCAGCTCGAGGAAGAGTCTTGATGGTTCCAAACTTCTTCCATTTAAGAATGATGGAGGCCACTTTGTTGATGGGACCTTCATTGCTGCAGACATTTTTTGGTAACCTTACCCAGTTCTGTGCCTCGGCACAATCCTGTCTCGCAGCTCTACGGACAATTCCGTAGAGCTCTGCACTGTCAACTGTGGGATCTTATATAGACAGTGTGTACCTTTTCAAATTTCCAATCATGTCCAAACAATTTAATTTACCACAGATGGACTCCAATCAAGTTGTAGAAACATCTCAAGGATGATAAATGGAAACAGGATGCACTTGAGCTCAATTTCGAGTCTCTACGTACGTAAATAAGACACTTGCCAGTTGGTCAGCACATGTTCACAGTACACGTCCTGGTAATCCGTCTGGCCCTGCGGTCTTGTGAATATTGATCTGTTTAAAGGTCTTACTTACATCGGCTGCGTAGAGCGTGATCACACAATCATCCGGAACAGCTGATGCCCTCATGCATGTTTCAGTGCTACTTGCCTCTAAGCGAACATATACGTTATTTAGCTCGTCTGGTAGGCTTGTGTCACTGGGCAGCACTCGGCTGTGCTTCCATTTGTAGTCTATGATAGTTTGCAAGCTCTGCCACACCCGACGAGCATCGGAGCCGGTGTAGTACGATTCAATCTTAGTCCTCTATTGATGCTTTGCCTGTTTGATGGTTCGTCGGCATAGCAGAATTTCTTATAAGCTTCCGGGTTAGAGTTCCGCTCCTTGAAAACGGCAGCTCTACCCTTTAGCTTGGTGCGGATGTTGCCTGTAATCCATGGCTTCTGGTTGGGGTATGTACGTACAGTCACTGTGGCGATGACGTCTTCGATGCACTTATTGATGAAGCCAGTGACTGATGTAGTGTAATCCCCAATGCCATCAGAAGAATCCCGGAACATATTCCAGTGTGTGCTAGCAAAACATTCCTGTAGTTTAGCATCACCTTCATCTGATCACTTTTTTAATGATCGAGTCAATGGTGCTTCCTGCATTAATTTTTGCTTGTAAGCAGGAATCAGGAGCATAGAATTATGGTCAGATTTGCCAAATGGAGGGTGATGGAGAGCTTGGTATGCATCTCTGTGTGTAGAGTAAAGGTTGTCTAGAGTATTTTTCCCTCAGGTTCACATTTAACATGCTGATAGAAATTAGGTAAAACTGATTTAATTTTCCTGTGTTAAAGTCCCCAGCCACTAGGAGAGCCGCCTCAGGATGAGCGTTTTCCTGTTTGTTTATGGTGGGCTTAGGGCCAGCATCGGTCTGTGGTTGTATGCAGACAGATACGAAAAATACAGATGAAAACTCTCTAGGTAGATAGTGCGGTCTACTGCTATTCATGAGATACTCTACCTCAGGCAAGCAAAACCTAGAGACTTCCTTAGATATTGTGCACCAACTGTTGTTTACAAATATACATAGACCGCCACCCCTTGTCTTACCAGACGCTGCTGGTAAGACAATCCTGCCGATAGAGTGTATAACCTGTCATGTTTTGTCATAGATTGTCATGTCTTGTCCCTGTGCTTTCTCTTCTATTCGTTTCCCCCTGCTGGTCTTATTAGGTTCTTTCCCTCTCTCTATCCCTCTCTCTCTCTATCATTCCGTTCCTGCTCCCAGCTGTTCCTCATTCTCCTAACTACCTCGTTTACTCTTTCACACCTGTCCCCTATTTTGCCCTCTGATTAAGTCCCTATTTCTCTATCTGTTTCTGCTTCTGTCCTTGTCGGATCCTTGTTTGCTGTGCTGTGTTCTTGTTCCGTCCTGTCGTGTTTTTGCCTTCATCAGATGCTGCGTTTGAGCAGGTGTCTCTGTCAGCTACGGCCTGCGCCTACCCGAAGCGACCTGCAGTCTGTGGCCGCTTCTCCTGTTATTCCCCTCTACAGACTAGAGGATTTCTGTTATTCCCCGTTTGGACATTTCCTGTTAAGGATTCAGGATTTGTCGTTTTCTGTTTGGACTTGAATAAACTCTGTTTCTGTTAAGTCACTTTTGGGTCCTCACTCACCTGCATAACAGAAGGATCCGACCAAGAATGGACCCAGCGACTACGGATCCTCGCAACTCAGCCGTCGAGATCCAGGGAGCGATGCTCGGCAGACACGAGCAGGAATTGTCTGCTGCTCGTCATGCCGTTGAGACCCTGGCCGCTCAGGTCTCCGACCTCTCAAGACAGTTTCACAATCTCCGTCTCGAGCCACCAGCTACTTCCTGGTCTTCCGAGTCTCCGGAACCAGGAATTAATAACCCACCGTGTTACTCTGGGCAGCCCACTGAATGCCGCTCTTTTCTCACCCAGTGTGATATTGTGTTCTCTCTCCAGCCCAACACATACTCAAGGGATAGAGCTCGTATCGCCTACGTCATATCTCTCCTTACTGGACGGGCTCGTGAGTGGGGCACGGCTATCTGGGAGGCAAGGGCTGAGTGTACTAACGAGTATCAGAACTTTAAAGAGGAGATGATACGGGTTTTTGATCATTCAGTTTTTGGGAAGGAGGCTTCCAGGGCCCTGGCTTCCCTATGTCAAGGTGATCGATCCATAACGGATTACTCTATAGAGTTTCGCACTCTTGCTGCCTCCAGTGACTGGAACGAGCCGGCGTTGCTCGCTCGTTTTCTGGAGGGACTCCACGCTGAGGTTAAGGATGAGATTCTCTCCCGGGAGGTTCCTTCCAGCGTGGATTCTTTGATTGAACTCGCCATCCGCATAGAACGACGGGTAGATTTCCGTCACCGAGCTCGTGGAAGAGAGCTCGCGTTAACGGTGTCCCCCCTCTCCGCATCACTACCATCTCCCCCACTGGCTCAGGTGTTGAGCCCATGCAGCTGGGAGGTATTCGCATCTCGACTAAGGAGAGGGAACGGAGAATCACCAACCGCCTCTGTCTCTATTGCGGTTCTGCTGGACATTTTGTCATTTCATGTCCAGTAAAAGCCAGAGCTCATCAGTAAGCGGAGGGCTACTGGTGAGCGCTACTACTCAGGTCTCTCCATCAAGATCCTGTACTACCTTGTCGGTCCATCTACGCTGGACCGGTTCGGCAGCTTCCTGCAGTGCCTTGATAGACTCTGGGGCTGAGGGCTGTTTTATGGACGAAGCATGGGCTCGGAAACATGACATTCCTCTCAGACAGTTAGGAGAGCCCACGCCCATGTTCGCCTTGGATGGTAGTCCTCTCCCCAGTATATTATGTGAAACACTACCTTTAACCCTCGCAGTATCTGGTAACCACAGTGAGACCATTTCTTTTTTGATTTTTCGTTCACCTTTTACACCTGTTGTTTTGGGTCATCCCTGGCTAGTGTGTCATAATCCTTCTATTAATTGGTCTAGTAATTCTATCCTATCCTGGAACGTTTCTTGTCATGTGAAATGTTTAATGTCTGCTATCCCTCCTGTTTCTTCTGTCCCCTCTTCACAGGAGGAACCTGGTGATTTGACAGGGGTGCCGGAGGAATATCATGATCTGCGCCCGGTCTTCAGTCGGTCCAGAGCCACCTCCCTTCCTCCTCACCGGTCGTATGATTGTAGTATTGATCTCCTTCCGGGGACCACTCCCCCCCGGGGGAGACTATACTCTCTGTCGGCTCCCGAACGTAAGGCTCTCAAAGATTATCTGTCTGTTGCTCTCGACACCGGTACCGTTGTGCCCTCTTCCTCTCCCGCCGGAGCGGGGGTTTTTTTTGTTAAGAGGAAGGACGGTACCCTGCGCCCCTGCGTGGATTATCGAGGGCTGAATGACATAACGGTTAAGAATCGTTATCCGCTTCCCCTTATGTCGTCAGCCTTCGAGATTCTGCAGGAAGCCAGGTTCTTTACTAAGTTGGACCTTCGTAATGCTTACCATTTCGTGCGCATCAGGGAGGGGGACGAGTGGAAAACGGCGTTTAACACTCCGTTAGGGCATTTTGAATACCGGGTTCTGCCGTTCGGTCTCGCTAATGCTCCAGCTGTCTTTCAGGCATTAGTGAATGATGTACTGAGAGACATGCTGAACATCTTTGTTTTCGTTTACCTTGACGATATCCTGATTTTTTCACCGGCACTCCAGATTCATGTTCAGCACGTTCGACGTGTTCTCCAGCGCCTTTTAGAGAATTGTCTTTATGTGAAGGCTGAGAAGTGCGCTTTTCATGTCTCCTCCGTCACATTTCTCGGTTCTGTTATTTCCGCTGAAGGCATTCAGATGGATCCCGCTAAGGTCCATGCTGTCAGCGATTGGCCCGTCCCTAAGTCACGTGTCGAGTTGCAGCGTTTTCTCGGTTTCGCAAATTTCTATCGGCGTTTCATTCGTAATTTCGGTCAAGTGGCAGCTCCTCTCACAGCCCTTACTTCTGTCAAGACGTGCTTTAAGTGGTCCGGTTCCGTCCAGGGAGCTTTTGATCTCCTCAAGAAGCGTTTTACATCCGCTCCTATTCTTGTTACTCCTGACGTCACTAAACAATTCATTGTCGAGGTTGACGCGTCAGAGGTGGGCGTGGGAGCCATTCTGTCCCAGCGCTCCCATTCTGACGATAAGGTCCATCCTTGCGCGTATTTTTCTCATCGCCTGTCGCCGTCGGAACGTAACTATGATGTGGGAAACCGCGAACTGCTCGCCATCCGCTTAGCCCTAGGCGAATGGCGACAGTGGTTGGAGGGGGCGACCGTTCCTTTTGTCGTTTGGACTGACCATAAGAACCTTGAGTACATCCGTTCTGCCAAACGACTCAATGCGTGTCAGGCTCGTTGGGCGTTGTTTTTCGCTCGTTTCGAGTTCGTGATTTCTTATCGCCCGGGCACTAAGAACACCAAGCCTGATGCTTTATCCCGTCTCTTCAGTTCTTCTGTAGCCTCTACCGACCCCGAGGGGATTCTCCCTGAAGGGCGTGTTGTCGGGTTGACTGTCTGGGGAATTGAGAGACAGGTAAAGCAAGCACTCACTCACACTCCGTCGCCGCGCGCTTGTCCTAGTAACCTTCTTTTCGTTCCCGTTTCTACTCGTCTGGCCGTTCTTCAGTGGGCTCACTCTGCCAAGTTAGCTGGCCACCCCGGCGTTCGGGGTACGCTTGCTTCTATTCGCCAGCGGTTTTGGTGGCCTACTCAGGAGCGTGACACGCGCCGTTTTCGTGGCTGCTTGTTCGGACTGCGCGCAGACTAAGTCAGGTAACTCTCCTCCTGCCGGTCGTCTCAGACCGCTTCCCATTCCTTCTCGACCATGGTCTCACATCGCCTTAGACTTTATTACCGGTCTGCCTTCGTCAGCGGGGAAGACTGTTATTCTAACGGTTGTCGATAGGTTCTCTAAGGCGGCTCATTTTATTCCCCTCGCCAAGCTTCCTTCCGCTAAGGAGACGGCACAAATCATCATTGAGAATGTGTTCAGAATTCATGGCCTTCCGTTAGACGCCGTTTCGGACAGAGGTCCGCAATTCACGTCTCAGTTTTGGAGGGAGTTTTGTCGTTTGATTGGTGCTTCCGTCAGTCTCTCTTCCGGTTTTCATCCCCAGTCTAACGGTCAAGCAGAACGGGCCAATCAGACTATTGGTCGCATCTTATGCAGTCTTTCTTTTTGAAACCCAGCGTCTTGGGCAGAACAGCTCCCCTGGGCAGAATACGCTCACAACTCGCTTCCTTCGTCTGCAACCGGGCTATCTCCTTTTCAGAGTAGCCTTGGGTACCAGCCCCCTCTGTTCTCGTCCCAGCTCGCCGAGTCCAGCGTTCCCTCTGCTCAGGCTTTTGTCCAACGTTGTGAGCGCACCTGGAGGAGGGTCAGGTCTGCACTTTGCCGTTATAGGGCGCAGACTGTGAGAGCCGCCAATAAACGTAGGATTAAGAGTCCTAGGTATTGTCGCGGTCAGAGAGTATGGCTTTCCACTCGTAACCTTCCCCTTACGACAGCTTCTCGCAAGTTGACTCCGCGGTTCATTGGTCCGTTCCGGATTTCTCAGGTCGTTAATCCTGTCGCAGTGCGACTTCTTCTTCCGCGACATCTTCGTCGCGTCCACCCAGTCTTCCATGTCTCCTGTGTCAAGCCTTTTCTTCGCGCCCCCGTTCGTCTCCCCCCCCCCCGTCCTTGTCGAGGGCGCACCTATCTACAGGGTACGGAAGATCATGGACATGCGATCTCGGGGACGTGGTCACCAGTACTTAGTGGATTGGGAGGGGTACGGTCCTGAGGAGAGGAGTTGGGTTCCATCTCGGGACGTGCTGGACCGCTCGTTGATCGATGATTTCCTCCGTTGCCGCCAGGGTTCCCCCTCGAGTGCGCCAGGAGGCGCTCGGTGAGTGGGGGGGTACTGTCATGTTTTGTCATAGATTGTCATGTCTTGTCCCTGTGCTTTCTCTTCTATTCGTTTCCCCCTGCTGGTCTTATTAGGTTCTTTCCCTCTCTCTATCCCTCTCTCTCTCTATCGTTCCGTTCCTGCTCCCAGCTGTTCCTCATTCTCCTAACTACCTCGTTTACTCTTTCACACCTGTCCCCTATTTTGCCCTCTGATTAAGTCCCTATTTCTCTCTCTGTTTCTGCTTCTGTCCTTGTCGGATCCTTGTTTGCTGTGCTGTGTTCTTGTTCCGTCCTGTCGTGTTTTTGCCTTCATCAGATGCTGCGTGTGAGCAGGTGTCTCTGTCAGCTACGGCCTGCGCCTACCCGAAGCGACCTGCAGTCTGTGGCAGCTTCTCCTGTTATTCCCCTCTACAGACTAGAGGATTTCTGTTATTCCCCGTTTGGACATTTCCTGTTAAGGATTCAGGATTTGTCGTTTTCTGTTTGGACTTGAATAAACTCTGTTTCTGTTAAGTCGCTTTTGGGTCCTCACTCACCTGCATAACATAACCTGCCAGCTGTACGTTATTAATGTCGTCGTTCAGTCTCAAGTCGGTGAAACATGAGATATTACAGTTTTGAATATCCCGTTGGTAGGATATCTGAGCTTTTAGTTCATCCCGTTTATTTTCCAACGATTGTACGTTGGCTAACAGTACGGAAGACAAAGGCAGATTAGCCACTTGTCACCTGATCCTCACTAGGCATTCCGATCTCCTTCAGTGAAATCTCCATCTCTCTCTCCTGCAAATGACGGGGATGAGGGCCTGTTCGGGTGTCTAGAGTAAATCCTTCTCGTCCGACTCATTGAAGAAAAATTATTTGCCCAATTCAAGGTGAGTAATCGGTGTTCTGATGTCCAGAAGCTTTTTTCGGTCATAAGAGATTGTAGCAGCAACATTACATACCAAAAAGTTACAAACAATGTGAAAAACAAACAAAATAGCACGGTTACCCTTTCTAGGGCAGGGGTTCTGCTACACCTCGACAACATTCTGTAAAATTCAAAAATATTTTTTTAAATATGTAACTTTCACACATTAACAAGTCCAATGCAGTAAATGAAAGAGAAACATCCCGTTAATCTACCCATGGTGTCAGATTTAAAAAATGATTTAGAGCGAAAGCACAACATATGATCAAGTCAAAAAACCACACAGCCATTCCTCCAGCCAAAGATAGGAGTCACAAAAAGCAGAAATATAGATAAAAGTAATCACTAACCTTTGATGATCTTCATCAGATGACAGTCATATGACATCATGTTAGACAATACATTTATGTTTTGTTTGATAATGTGCATATTTATATCCAAATATCTCAGTTTACATTTGCGCGTTACGTGCAGCAATGTTTTGATTCCAAAACCTCCAGTGATTTTGCAGAAATACTCATAATAAACATTGATAAAAGATGCAAGTGTTATTCACAGAATTAAAGATAGACTTCTCCTTAATGCAACCTCTGTGTCAGATTTTTTAAAAACTTTACGGAAAAAGCATAATCTGAGAACGGCGCTCAGAGCCCAATCCAGCCAAAGAAATATCCGCCATTTTGGCTAGAAAAAACTAGAAAATTTTGGCTAGGAAAAACACTATAAATATTCACTTACCTTTGATGATCTTCATCAGAAGGCGCTCCCAGGAAACCCAGTTCGACAATAAATTACTAATTTGTTCCATAAAGTTCCATAAAGCCCATCATTTAGCCACTTGTTGTTAGCGTGTTCAGCCCAATAATCCATCTTTATGAGGCGCGAGCACTTCCTCCAGACAAAAACTTGAAAAGTTCCATTACAGTCAGTAGAAACATGTCAAATGATGTATGCAATCAATCTGTAGGATTTTTTAAACTTAAATCATCAATAAGGTTCCAACCGGAGAATTTCATTGTCTGAAGAAAAGCATTAGAACGATAGCAAACTCTGTCGGAGTGCGCGTCATGAGACCGAGGCTCTCTGCCAGACCACTCAATCAAAGAGCTATTATGAGCCTCTCCTTTATAGTAGAATCCTCAAACCAGTTTCTGAAGATGGTGACATCTAGTGGAAGCCCTAGGAAGTGCAACCTTATTCATATCTCACTGGGATTTCAATAGGCACTATTTTGAAAATCGATTTCTCACTTCCTGTTTGGATTACTTCTCAGGTTTTTGCCTGCCATATGCGTTTTGTTTTACTCACAGACATCATTCAAGCAGTTTTAGAAACTTCAGAGTGTTTTCTATCAAATACTAATAATAATATGCATATATTAGCATCTGGGACAGAGTAGGAGGCAGTTCAGTCTGGGCACGCTATTCATCCAAGAGTGAAAATGCTCCCCCTAAGAGATGAAATCGGCAGCCATCTTCTACGTTGCCATTACAAAAGTGTTCTGACTTCTGTAATTAGAAAAACTATACTTTTTTACATTCATATGGACACACAGACCATTTCATATGGACACATCGACGACACAGACCATTGAGTGACTCAATATAAAGTGTCAATTTGTGTGATAAAAAACTAAGTAAAGTAACTCACCTTTCACAGTGATTGTGACAGGATCACTGATGATGGATGATATGGATCTGAACTGGATCTCTCCCTGACACCAGTAAAAACCATGGTCAGAATCAGCAGCTCTCCTGATGGTGAAGGTGGTTCCTGTTGTAGTGTGTCTGCCAGACAAGGTCACTACTTTCTTAGTGTTGTCTTTGTACCATTTATAGCTCCAGCCACTGCCGACTGAACACGTCAGAGTTTACTGTCTCTCCAGTGTATGCTGTGTTTGGATATACGGTCAGTGTAGTTTCAGGAAGAGCTAAGAAAACAAAAAGCAGAATATCAAAACATCTGGATACATGCGTGATAACAAATGAATACATAAACTATGTAGTTTATATATTGTACCAGTCAACAGTTTGGACAAAGGTTTTTCTTTATTCGTTACATTGTAGAATAATAGTGAAGACTTGAAGACTTTGAAATAACATACGTGGAATCATGCGGGAACCAAAATAGTTTTGAACAAATCTAAATATATTTGAGATTTGAGATTCTTCAAAATAGCCACTCTTTGCCTTGATGACAGCTTTGCACATTCTTGGCATTCTCTCAACCAGCTTCACCTGGAATGCTTTTACAGCAGTCTTGAAGGAGTTCCCACATATGCTGAGCACTGCTTTTCTTTCACTCCGTGGTCCAACTCATCCCAAACCATCTCAATTGGGTTGAGGTGGGGTGATTGTGGAGGCCAGGTCTTCTGATGCAGCACTCCATAACTCTCCTTCTTGGTACAATAGCCCGTAAACCTGGAGGTGTGTCGGGTCATTGTCCTGTTGAAAAATAAATTATAGTCCCACTAAGCCCAAACCAGATGGGATGGCGTGTCGCTGCTGAATGCTGTGGTAACCATGCTGGTTAAGTGTGCCTTGATTCCTAAATAAATCACAAAGAGTGTCTCTAGCAAAGCACCCCCTCAACATCACACCTCCTCCTCCGTGAGTCACGGTGAGAACCACACATGCGGAGATCATCCGTTCACCTACTCTGTGTCTCACAAAGACACAGTGGTTGGAACCAAAAATCTCAAATTTGGACTCATTTGACCAAAGGACAGATTTCCACCGGTCTAATGTCCATTGCTCGTCTTTCTTGGCCCAAGCAAGTCTCTTCTTATTATTATCTCTTCTTATTATTGTCCTATAATAGTGGTTTCTTTGCTGCAATTTGACCATTAAGGCCTGATTCACACAGTTTCCACTAAACAGTTGATGTTGAGAGGTGTCTGTTTCTTGAACTCTGTGAAGCATTTATTTGGTTTGCAATTTCAAAGGCTGGTAACTCTAATGAACTTATCCTCTGCAGCAGAGGAAACTCTGGGTCTTCCTTTCCTGTGGCGGTCCTCATGAGAGCCAGTTTCATCATAGCGCTTGATGATTTTTGCAACTGCACTTGAAGAAACTTTCAAAGTTCTTGAAATGTTCTGTATTGACTGACCTTCGTGTCTTAAAGTAATGGTGAGCTGTCGTTTCTCTTTGCTTATTTGAGCTATTCTTGCCATAATATGGAATTGCTCTTTTACCAAATAGGGCTATCTTCCGTATACCAACCCTACCTTGTCACAACACAACTGGCTCAAATGCATTTAAATGGAAAGAAATTCCACAAATTCACTTTGAACAATTATTCTACGATGTAGAAAATAGTCAAAATCAAGAAGAACCCTGGAATGAGTAGGTGTGTCCAAACTTTTGACTGGTACTGTATATATTATTTGTATTATTATTAAGTTAAATGAAGACAAATGCTGTTAGTGTACCAATCAGTTAACAGTCTTTCGTATTGAACGCTACGTATCGAACCTACAGATTCAGATTCGATACCCGTGCCAGCCGCCACCGGGAGACCAATGAGGCAGCTTTTGGTTTTAGTTTAGAATCCTCCAATCCTCTATATGTAATTATTGGCGGAGAGTCACGCCATATTTTTCGATATACTGTAGGCCTACCATAGGCGACATGAATCCCACATGAGTAATGTGCTGTTAAATGTGGTGTATGTCTTATTTATTTAAAGAACATATTGAAGTTAGAAGCAATAGGATTTGAAGCACAAAGTATCAAAATACAGAGCGGTGTTGGTAAAGGTCCAGTTGAAGTCGGAAGTTTACATACACCTTAACCAAATACATTTAAACTCAGTTTTTCACAATTCCTGACATTTAATCCTAGTAAAAAAATTCCTGTCTTAAATCAGTTAGGATCCCCACTTTATTTTAAGAATGTGAATTGCCAGAATTAACAGTAGTTAGAATGACTTTTTTCTGATTTTATTTCTTTCATTCACATTCTCAGTGGGTTACAAGTTTACACATACTCAATTAGTATTTGGTAGCATTGCCTTTAAAGTGTTTAACTCTGATCAAACGTTTCAGGAAGCCTTCCACAAGCTTCCCACAATAAGTTGGTTGAATTTTGGCCCATTCCTTCTGACAGAGCTGGTGTAACTGAGTCAGGTTTGTAGGGCTCCTTGCTCGCACACGCTTTTTCAGTTCTGCCCACACATTTGTCTATGGGATTGAGGTCAGGGCTTTGTAATGGCCACTCCAATACCTTGACTTTGTTGCCCTTAAGCCATTTTGCCACAACTTTGGAAGTATGCTTGGGATCATTGTCCATTTGGAAGACCCATTTGCGACCAAGCTTTAACTTCCTGACTGATGTCTTGATATGTTGCTTCAATGTATACACATTTTGGAGGTTATTTTGTTTTCAAAAAAACTAAAGTGAGCGATTGTAATCTGAATAAAAGGCCAAAGGCCAAAACATTTATTTCAGAGAAACGCTGGGCCAATTGTGCGCCGCCCTATGGGACTCCCAATCATAATAATAATACTTTTTGATGTATTAGTCGTTTTGTCTTTTCTGATGGATTAAACTGAAATTGCAACCAATCACGGCCAACCTAACTAAGAAATACATTTGACGATAGAATTCTCCCTCTACCCTCCTTTTAGGCAAGCCTATTGTCCAGCTACCTGCTAATAGCCATAATGGCGCTATACGACGTGACCATGTGTGTGTCACGCCTTGGTCATTGTATTTTGTGTTTTCGTTATATATTTGGTCAGGCCAGGGTGTGACATGGGTTTATATATTGTATTTTCGTATTGGGGTTTGTAGTATTTGGGGATTGCGGTGATTCTCGTTGTCTCTGATTGGGAACCGTATTTAGGTAGCCTGGGTTTCGCTTTGTGTTTCGTGGGTGATTGTTCCTGTCTCTGTGTAGTTTCACCAGATAGGCTGTAATTAGGTTTCACGTTCCGTTTGTTGTTTTTGTATTTTGTATAGTTATTTCATGTGTCACTTTTTCCATTGAAGTCATGAGTAACCAACACGCTGCATTTCGGTCCGACTCTCTTTCTACAAACGAAGAACGGCATTACAGTGTGTTTGAAAGAGTATTGTCCTGTAAGCAACTATTTGTTTACCTTCATTAGACAACTTTGTTCCAATATTTCTGTAATTCAGTAATATTTATTACCATAGTAATTTGTTATGTATCCATATCTAAATAAACATCGGCATTTTGAAAGAGTATTTTTATCATTATTTTATTACCAAAGGCATAAAGATGCAGATGAAGATATACAGTGCAGTACATTTGGATAATAAAACATTTAAAGCTTTTTGAAGATATAAGCCACCTGCATGTGTTTATTAGGCTATAGCAGAACAGCAGAACGTTCCGGATGGCCCTTGCTGTGCCTGGTGAGCAGTTGATCAAGTTATGTTGTCTGAAGAGGAATGGAAATGTCAGGGTGAACCGACGACCTGATGAACCCACCAGGTATGTTGACTCTCCCTGTCAGATATGGAGTTCCAGAGCTCACAGGTGTGCCTGGCATGGATTGTGACTCCATCTTGTTCCACGCACTCTTCAACGTGCCATTCTCTGCCTGACTCTCCGCACAACACGAAAACATGATCTATGCAGGAACAAACGGCTAAAAACGCAGACTGACTGAGCAGAGGTTACGATCTGGCAGTGTGGATGTGGCATTGCTGAGTATTTGTAGAGGTCTTGATTATGGAACAGGTTGCAGCTGGTGGGGATCTGCTCTGCCTCCACCACACTTGTCTCCGCCCACACAATCACACACACACACAGAGACAGAGAGGAAGAGAGCACTGGGGGAGTGGCAGCAGGTTGGGGAGACAAAGGAGGAGAAGTGGAGGGCGTGACAAGCGCAGATGTAACACAGGCATGGATCAAAGCTGCCGAGACATTCAATGATGTCTTCTTCACAGACGAATCAACCGTGGCCCTTGAGCATTTTGCTCAAAATTGCTATAGAAAAAAAGGAAGAATAGCAAGCAAGCCCAAGCATCCGCTCAAACTCCATGTCTGGGGGGCAATTTCTCAATTTCTTCTTAGGCTGAACTTATTTTTTTCTTATCCAAATGCAGACAATGACACAAAATACACTGCCGCTGTAAGGCGTGTATATGGGAGGCGAAGTCAAGGGCAGGAGAGCGGAGTATATTAAACAGGCGCACTTTAATAGCCGGTCAACAATGACAGCACATAAAACAGACTAGTGCCACAAACACTGTCTAATACAAAAGTGCAGTGCCTGACAAAATAATCACGTAACAATAAACAATTACACTCAAAGACATGATGGGGAACAGAGGACTAAATACATGTTGATTGATTTGGGAATGAAAACCAGGTGTGTATGGAACAAGACAAAATAAATGGACATATGAGAAATGGAACAAGGAGAGGAGCCGACTTCGGCGGAAGTCGTGACAGCCGCCCAGATTTGCATTGCAAATGAGGGTATAAACTGGGTCAAGACGCCAGCAGAGTAAGTTGACCTTTATGAAGTAAAATAAAGGTTAGATAAAAATAAATAAATCAAAGACCTACAACACCTACGGTAGTCCTACAGTATTTCTAAAAATATATATTTTTATCTCTACATGTAGGTCTCCTGATTTAAATCCGTATCTCTGCCAAGCCTACAAGCAAATAAGAAGTACTCAAGGCCATCAAGACGTTTTGGCAAGAGAAATTGACAATAATACAATGCAAAAAATAGATTGATCGTCTCAGCAAGGTTTTACCCGTGGTCTTGGAGCTGGGTGGAAGTGCAACTAAAATGTAGTTTAAATAACCATCTGCATTTTGAATGTATTTTTTCTAGTTATTTTATTAAAGAAAGCATAAAGACGTTAAAGATGATAAAGAAATACTGTATCGCTGTTTTGAGTTAGAAATGTAACACTTCAGAGTACTTAAGCATCGAATACATTGCAGGTAGGGGGATGTTCACATCTACAGTAACCGGGTGTAACAGATGTGAAACGGCTAGCTTAGTTAGCGGTGTGCGCTAAATAGCGTTTCAATCGGTTACGTCACTTGCTCTGAGACCTTGAAGTAGTAGTTCCCCTTGCTCTGCAAGGGCCGTGGCTTTTGTGGAGCGATGGGTAACGATGCTTCGAGGGTGACTGTTGTTGATGTGTGCAGAAGGTCCCTGGTTCGCTCCCGGGTATGGGCGAGGGGACGGTTTAAAATTATACTGTTACATTGGTGCCGTGACCCGGATTACTGGTTGATGCGGAAAAAGGAGGAAGGTCAAAAGGGGGGTGAGTGTAACGGATGTGAAACGGCTAGCTTAGTTAGCGGTGTGCGCTAAATAGCGTTTCAATCGGTTACATTTACATTACATTTACATTTAAGTCATTTAGCAGACGCTCTTATCCAGAGCGACTTACAAATTGGTGCATTCACCTTATGACATCCAGTGGAACAGCCACTTTACAATAGTGCATCTACATATTTTAAGGGGGGGGGGGTGAGAAGGATTACTTTATCCTATCCTAGGTATTCCTTAAAGAGGTGGGGTTTCAGGTGTCTCCGGAAGGTGGTTACATCACTTGCTCTGAGACCTTGAAGTAGTAGTTCCCCTTGCTCTGCAAGGGCTGCGGCTTTTGTGGAGGGATGGATAACGATGCTTCGAGGGTGACTGTTGTTGATGTGTGCAGAAGGTCCCTGGTTCGCGCCCGGGTATGGGCGAGGGGACGGTTTAAAATTATACTGTTACACGGGCTATAAAGAGTCTATTGTCCTGCTAATCGGGCTACAAGTGTTTGATAACCTGTTTTCAAAATGCCATCAGCAGTCCATCACTACTGTACATAAAAACACAGCATCTTGTTTACATTCTTTATTGTAACCACAATGTAACAAATAATTTGTATCTACCTTTCCAATTCATTTTAGAGTTTGGGATTAATTTGATTAATATTATTGTGTCTCTATTCAAAGAAAAGCAAAAAACCCTCTGGGTTTCGTTTGTATGGATCGGAAAATATGGCGCTGTACAACGTGGCGGTCAGGAGTAGGCTACCATACTGGGCTATTTAGCTAAAGAATCCCCTTGTCGTGCGGGCACGCTGGAGACTGGGGTTCAGGAGTAGGCTGTCCTTGTAAATTGTCAATTGTAAATTATTTCTTAACCTCTCTGGGATGTAACCTCTCTGGCCAAAAGCCAGTGAAAATGCAGAGCGCCAAATTCAAATAAATTACTATATAAATCAAACTTTCATGAAATCACACATGTAAGATACCAAATTAAAGCTACAATTGTTGTGAATCCAGCCAAAATGTCAGATTTCAAAAAGGCTTTTCGGCGAAAGCATACGATGCTATTATCTGAGGATAGCACCTCCGTAAACAAAGGGAGAAAAGCATATTTCAACCCTGCAGCGCGACACAAAACGCAGAAATAAAAACATAATTCATGCCGTACCTTTGACGAGCTTCTTTTGTTGGCACTCCAATATGTTGCATAAACATCACAAATGGTCCTTTTGTTCGATTAATTCCGTCTGTATATATCCAAAATGTCCATTTATTTGGCGTGTTTGATCCAGAAAAACACCTGTTCCAACATGCGCAACGTGACTACAAAATATCTGTAAACGTTGCCAAAACATTTCAAACTACTTTTGTAATACAACTTTAGGTATTTTAATGTAAATAATCAATAAAATTGAAGACGGGATGATCTGTGTTTAGGAGGAAAACAAACTGTAGCTAGCTTTCTGGTCACTCGCCTCTATCTATCAGTACACTTGAAGTAACCCTCATTCTGAACAGGGCTACTTCTTCATTACACAAAGGAAAAACCTCAAACAATTTCTAAAGACTGTTGACATCCAGTGGAAGCGGTAGGAACTGCAAGTAGGTCCCTTAGAAATCAGGATTCTCAATGAAACTCCATTGAAAAGAGTAACCTCAAAAAAAGAGATCTGAATGGTTTGTCCTCGGGGTTTCGCCTGCTAAATAAGTTTTGTTATACTCACAAACATGAGTCAAACAGTTTTAGAAACTTCAGAGTGTTTTCTATCCAATACTAATAATAATATGCATATCTTATCTTCTGGGAGTGAGTATCAGGCAGTTGAATTTGGGCATGCTTTTCATCCGGATGTGAAAATACTGTCACCAAGAAGTTAACTGACTTGCCTAGTTTAATAAAGGTTACACTAAGAGCATAACATTTATACACCGTAATTGTAGTCTAACCAATACCCAAAAGGAGATTCAGTAAAAATATAAATGTCATTGATTTAGCAAGACCAGTCCCCATGCTTGTCTCAGAGCAGTGCGAAACGATGCTAAAATAGTTGTAGGCTATTGCTTCAAATCATATTGCTTCTAACTTCAATATACTCTTTAAATAAATAAAACCTACACCCCTTTTACAGCACATTACTCAACACTAGTGTGACTCATGTCGTCCATGGTAGGCCTACAGTATATCGAAAAATATGACGTGACTCTCCTCCAATAATTATGTACAGTGGGGCAAAAAACGTATTTAGTCAACTACCAATTGTGCAAGTTCTCCCACTTAAAAAGATGAGAGAGGCCTGTAATTTTCATCATAGTTACACTTCAACTATGAAAGACAAAATGAGGAAAGAAATTCCAGAAAGTCACATTGTAGGATTTTTAATGAATTTATTAGCAAATTATGGTGGAAAATAAGTATTTGGTCACCTACAAGCAAGCAAGATTTCTGGCTCTCACAGACCTGTAACTTCTTTTATAAGAGGCTCCTCTGTCCTCCACTCGTTGCCTGTATTAATGACACCTTTTTGAACTTGTTATCAGTATAAAAGACACCTGACCAAAACCTCAAACAGTCACACTCCAAACTCCACTATGGCCAAGACCAAAGAGCTGTCAAAGGACACCAGAAACAAAATTGTAGACCTGCACCAGGCTGGGAAGACTGAATCTGCAATAGGTAAGCAGCTTGGTTTGACGAAATCAACTGTGGGAGCAATTATTAGGAAATGGAAGACATACAAGACCACTGATAATCTCCCTCGATCTGGGGCTCCTGTGGGGTCAAAATGATCACAAGAACGGTGAGCAAAAATCCCAGAACCATACGGGGGGACCTACTGAATGACCTGCAGAGAGCTGGGATCAAAGTAACAAAGCCTACCACACTACGCCGCCAGGGACTCAAATCATGCAGTGCCAGACGTGTCCCCCTGCTTAAGCCAGTACATGTCCAGGCCCGTCTGAAGTTTGCTAGAGAGCATTTGGATGATCCAGAAGAAGATTGGGAGAATGTCATATGGTCAGATGAAACCAAAATATAACTTTTTGGTCAAATCTCAACTCGTCGTGTTTGGAGGACAAAGAATACCGAGTTGCATCCAAAGAACACCATACATACTGTGAAGCATGGGGGTGCAAACATCATGCTTTGGGGCTGTTTTTCTGCAAAGGGACCTGGACGACTGATCGTTGTAAAGGAAAGAATGAATGGGGCCATGTATCATGAGATTTTGAGTGAAAACCTCCTTCCATCAGCAAGGGCATTGAAGATGAAACGTGGCTGGGTCTTTCAGCATGACAATGATCCCAAACACACCGCCCGGGCAACGAAGGAGTGGCTTCGTAAGAAGCATTTCAAGGTCCTGGAGTGGCCTAGCCAGTCTCCAGATCTCAACCCCATAGAAAATCTTTGGAGGGAGTTGAATGTCCGTGTTGCCCAGCAACAGCCCCAAAACATCACTGCTCTAGAGGAGATCTGCATGGAGGAATAGGCCAAAATACCAGCAACAGTGTGTGAAAACCTTGTGAAGACTTACAGAAAACGTTTGACCTCTGTCATTGCCAACAAGGGGTATATAACAAAGTATTGAGATAAACTTTTGTTATTGACCAAATACTTATTTTCCACCATAATTTGCAAATTAAATTCATTAAAAATCCTACAATGTGATTTTCTGGATTTAAAAAAAGTTGAAGTGTACCTATGATGAAAATTACAGGCCTCTCTCACCTTTTTAAGTGGGAGAACCTTCACAATTGGTGGCTGGCTAAATACTTTTTTGCCCCACTGTATAGAAGATTGGAGGATATCTGTAATTCAGTGATATTTTGTTCCCATAGTAATTCATTTTGGATCCATATCTAAATAAACATTGGCATTTTGAAAGAGTATTTTTTTCATTATTTTATTAACGAAAGCATAAAGATGCCATTATTAGTTACATTGTTTTACTTTGAACGTGTTCCCTAGTTCCCTAGTGTTGCTCTGTGCTATCCAGTGTCGTTGGGGTCCATTGTCCATCTCCCTTCCTCATTGGCTAGGTCCATCTTCTGGTGCGGCTCTGCGGCCCATCCAGTGCCCCCTGCCCTCGTGCCTTGAACCTCGTTCACTTTCAATAGATACAGCTGGAGAACTGCAAGGTAATCCCATTGTGCGCCACTCTGTAGCCATGACCAATATGACCAATATGACCAATATATATTGTCCTATAACAGGGTTAATAATATATCTGTGAGAATATCCATGGGGCTTTTATATAATTCAAAATGAATAATAATCACTTTGTTTAAAAAATAACAATATTTTGGAAAATACCGATATTTTGGAGATTTTTTCGTTTTCAAATAATGTAAAATGAGCGAGAAAATGGCCATTCTTGAATATGGGGTGAGACAATGTTACTAATGTGTAAATAAAGTCAGTTTGTTATTTAGAATGATTTATTTATGTTTTTAGAGGGAGAGAAACCAAAAACCTAGTCATTTCATGGTTCTCCCAGTCAAGGACAGCACAGGTATTGAACCAGCATCTATAGCAACACAACTTGCACTGCTATGCAGTGGCTTAAACCATTACGCCATTCAGGAGCTGTATAATGTGACTGGTCGGGAGTGGCCTAAGCTCCTACAGTAAGAGCAAAATAATCCTAACAAATTAAAATAATAAAAACCTTAGTGTAACAGTTTTGGTAAGCAACACCGAAGTCGTGAACAATTATCAGTTTCTATTTAGGTTTATGTCGCCCTTTCATTGCCAGTTAGAGACACAGTTGGACCAAAAGCATAATCAGTGCTCTAACTCCCCTTGCGCTGGTCTGGAGAAATGAAGTCATGACGCAGGGTACTGTACTAAACCACAAATTACCTTGAAGTACCGCAGCATAATCGCAAAACCTTTAGTGGAGCAACCACTGTAGGCAGACCTTTTTAAAATGATGAAATAGCCTCATTAAAATGGGGCCCAATGTCAAGTGGTTATGGGCATGGAGGCACTGTTGTGAATGAGAGATAAGATGACTTACCTGTCACTGTCAGTCTGACTATATCACTCCACTTAGAATGCTTCTTCTGATCAACATGTGTACCCAGACACCTGTAGTCAGCACTGTCTGAAATCTTAACCCCACTGATCTCATATTTATGCTTCCGACTGGCTAAGTGTACATCATCCTTGCGCCATGTGTATTTCCAGTCAGTGACTTCTCCCCTCTGTATGTTACATCTGAGAGTGACAGATTCTCCACTGAATATCTGGGAGGATTTGGGTTGTTTGGTCAGAACAGCCTTTGCCGGTCCTGCACAAAATAAAACCAGCATGAAACAATTTACACGTTATTTGTTATTTGTTAACATGTTAACACTCAAAAGCACATAAAAAAAAATCACAAACAGAGAAATATGATGAAGCATCAAGAGATGAAGGCTTGATCAAGTGTACAAATAACTACCATCGTCATCGTCAGAATGTCCAGAGTAGATGTGTGTACTCAGCACTACAACAAAGAAAGTCACAATATTCCAATATTAGCTTGAAATAAATAGCATGCCATATTCATGTCACTGTTTACCAAATCCATACTGTACTTTTTTTTAGGTACAATCTGCGGTTTCTACATCGATTTTTGCACTTTTAAATGAAACATAGCCATTTATTCTTGAAGAGTAGAATTTTGAATTCCCTCATTAGCTTAGTACAACTGTCTTATCCCATCATAACCTATAATATGGTTATTTTATTACAATTATTGTAAACAATGTAGATGAATTCATTTCTTTAGCCCCATCCCTCAGCCGTATACCACAACAAGCACAGGCTGACAATTTTGTGGTATTTTCGATTACATACTGCAGCTTTAATAAATGTCCACTGACTTCCCATCTTGGCACCTGACTTCCCATAAATGGCACTGACTTCCCAGAGAGAGTACAGAGATCCAAAACACCACTCTTTAACTTGTTAGCACAGTTTACTATAACTGTAGTGAAGGAACCCTCAACCATTTACAATAATACTACAACACATCCGACAAATATTGCATTTTATATTCATTGTCATTGACAGCACATTTTGCAACCACTGATTTAACACCACTCTTTAGTTCCTGAGTGATGACCTGGTTAAATGCACATCACCACGCTAACCAGGTCTGCATGGCATCAGCTAGAAAAGCTCCCATGGAGATACAACATCAAGGTAAAGTGGTCACTCACTCTCGCTTCATATATCCCTACACCATATTTGCTGCAATTTCCTTTTAGTGCTGTTTACTAAGCGTTTGCAATGTTCTCAATAAGGGATAAAACACCATTTATGTTAATGTCTTATTCCTTTTTCCCTTAAATTCTTAGTAAATCAGGTAATAAGTGTTCATATACAAACACTAACTCAGTACTTACATAGTAGCAAACAGAACAAGGTGTGCTCCATTCTGTTCCCACATACAAGTGACTTTCTCTATAACTACAGTCGTTCTGACAAACCCCTCCACGCCGTCACAGAGAAAAACAGAGAAAGATTCTAGAGAAATGTACAAAGACAGAAATGAGAATAGCCGTTGATACATTTTGATCAACTTCTTCTTATGGTTGTCTACATTGCCACACACTAGTTCCTTCCTCATTTTTGGAAGACACTAGGATGGAACAAGAATAGAGACCTGAATTGACGAGATCCGAGCTTGTGGTTGGACATCAAAATGTGCAATTTGTTTCATATTGCACCCACCAAGCACATTGATAGATAGATTGGCAAAAAGTGCTCTTCACTGACGAGTCACGGTTTTCGCTCACCAGGGGGGATGGTCGGATTCGCGTTTATCATCGAAGGAATGACCGTTATACCGAGGCCTGTACTCTGGAGCGGGATCGATTTGGAGGTGGAGGGTCCGTCATGGTCTGGGGAGGTGTGTCACAGTATCCTCGGACTGAGCTTGTCATTGCAGGCAATCTCAATGCTGTGCGTTACAGGTACGACATCCTCCTCCGTCATGTGGTACCCTTCCTGCGGACTCATCCTGAGATGACCCTCCAGCATGACAATGCCACCAACCATACTGCTCGTTTTGTGCATGATTTCCTGCAAGACAGCTATGTCAGTGTTCTGCCATGGTCAGCAAAGAGCCCGGATCTCAATCCCATTGAGCACGTCTGGGACCTGTTGGATCGGCGGGAGAGGGCTAGGGCCATTCCCCCCAGAAATGTCCGGGAACTTGCAGGTGCCTTGGTGGAAGAGTTGGGTAACATCTCAGAGCAAGAACTGGCACATCTGGTGCAGTCCATGAGGAGAAGATACACTGCAGTACTTAATGCAGCTGGTGGCCACACCAGATACTGACTGTTACTTTTGATCTTGACCCCCCCTTTGTTCAGGGACACATTATTCAATTTCTGTTAGTCACATGTCTGTGGAACTTGTTCTGTTTATGTCTCAGTTGTTGAATCTTGTTTTGTTCATACAAATATTTACACATGTTAAGTTTGCTGAAAATAAACACAGTTGACTGTGAGAGGAGTTTATCTTTGTAGTGACTCTGTGTTGTCACTTCATTGGAAAACCTCCCTGGTCTTTGTGGTTTAACCTTTGTTTGAAAAATCCACTGCTCGACTAAGGGGCTTTACAGATAATTGTATGTGTGAAGTACAGAGAGGAGGTGGTCATCCAAAAATCATGTAAAACACTTATTTCACACCGAGTGAGTCCATGCAACTTATTATTTGACTTGTTATATATTATATATTATATATATACTTGTTAAGCACATGTATACTCCTGAAACTATTTAGGTTTGCCATCACAAAGGGGTTGAATAATTATTGACTCATGATATTTCAGGTTTTCATTTTTTCTTAATTTGTAAAAAAAAAAATACAAAAACCATTGACATTATGGGGTATTGTGTGTAAGCCAGTGACACAAAATATATACATTTAATACATTTTAAATGCATGCTGTAACAACAAAGTGTGGGAAAAATCAAGGGGTGTGAATACTTTCTAAAGGCACTGTGCGTATCTGTCATTTTTTTTATTTTTACGTATTACCTTTTATGGCAGATGGCCCAGTACAGTGTGTATGGAATTGTGTGGGTGAGCAGTTTGCTGATTTTAATTGTGAAGAGAGTGCTCCGTGGTGGTGGGGTTATGGTACGGGCAGGCATAAGCTACGGACAACTTACACAACTGCATTTCATCGATGGCAATTTGAATGCAATGAGATACCGTGACGAGATGCTGAGGCCCAATTCATCCACCGCCATCACCTCATGTTTCAGCATGATAATGTACAGCCCCATGTCGCAAGGATCTGTACACAATTCTTGGAAGCTAATAATGTCACAGTTCTTCCATGGCCTGCATATTTATCACACGTCACCCATTGAGCATGTTTGGGATGCTCTGGATCGACGTGTACGACAGCGTGTTCCAGTTCCCACCAATATCCAGAAACTTTGCACAAGCCATTAAAGAGGAGTGGGACAACATTCCACAGGTCAAAATCAACAGCCTGATCAACTCTATGCGTGAGGCAAATGGTGGTCATATCAGATACTGACTGGTTTTCTGATCCATTCCCCTACCTTTTTTGAAGGTATCTTTGACAAGATGTATATCTGTATTCCCAGTCATGTGAAATCCATCGATTTAGGGCCTTAATAATTTATTTCAATTGACTGATTTCCTTATATGAACTGTAACTGCAAATTGTTGCATGGCGGATTTATATTTTTGTTCAGTATATGTTACAGTGACTTGCGAAAGTATTCGGCCCCCTTGAACTTTGCGACCTTTTGCCACATTTCAGGCTTCAAACATAAAGATATAAAACTGTATTTTTTTGTGAAGAATCAACAACAAGTGGGACACAATCACGGAGTGGAACGACATTTATTGGATATTTCAAACTTTTTTAACAAATCAAAAACTGAAAAATTGGCCGTGCAAAATTATTCAGCCCCTTTACTTTCAGTGCAGCAAACTCTCTCCAGAAGTTCAGTGAGGATCTCTGAATGATCCAATGTTGACCTAAATGACTAATGATGATAAATACAATCCACCTGTGTGTAATCAAGTCTCCGTATAAATGCACCTGCACTGTGATAGACTCAGAGGTCCTTTAAAAGCGCAGAGAGCATCATGAAGAACAAGGAACACACCAGGCAGGTCCGAGATACTGTTGTGAAGAAGTTTAAAGCCGGATTTGGATACAAAAAGATTTCCCAAGCTTTAAACATCCCAAGGAGCACTGTGCAAGCGATAATATTGAAATGGAAGGAGTATCCGACCACTGCAAATCTACCAAGAGCTGGCCGTCCGTCTAAACTTTCAGCTCATACAAGGAGAAGACTGATCAGAGATGCAGCCAAGAGGCCCATGATCACTCTGGATGAACTGCAGAGATCTACAGCTGAGGTGGAAGACTCTGTGCATAGGACAACAATCAGTCGTATAATGCACAAATCTGGCCTTTATGGAAGATTGGCAAGAAGAAAGCCATTTCTTAAAGATATCCATAAAAAGTGTCGTTTAAAGTTTGCCACAAGCCACCTGGGAGACACACCAAACATGTGGAAGAAGGTGCTCTGGTCAGATGAAACCAAAATTGAACTTTTTGGCAACAATGCAAAACGTTATGTTTGGCGTAAAAGCAACACAGCTCATCACCCTGAACACACCATCCCCACTGTCAAACATGGTGGTGGCAGCACCATGGTTTGGGCCTGCTTTTCTTCAGCAGGGACAGGGAAGATGGTTAAAATTGATGGGAAGATGGATGGAGCCAAATACAGAACCATTCTGGAAGAAAACCTGATGGAGTCTGCAAAAGACCTGAGACTGGGACGGAGATTTGTCTTCCAACAAGACAATGATCCAAAACATAAAGCAAAATCTACAATGGAATAGTTCAAAAATAAACATATCCAGGTGTTAGAATGGCCAAGTCAAAGTCCAGACCTGAATCCAATCGAGAATCTGTGGAAAGAACTGAAAACCGCTGTTCACAAATGCTCTCCATCCAACCTTACTGAGCTCGAGCTGTTTTGCAAGGAGGAATGGGAAAAAATGTCAGTCTCTCGATGTGCAAAACTGATAGAGACATATCCCAAGCGACTTACAGCTGTAATCGCAGCAAAAGGTGGCGCTACAAGATATTAACTTAAGGGGGCTGAATAATTTTGCACGCCCAATTTTTCAGTTTTTGATTTGTTAAAAAAGTTTGAAAAATCCAATAAATGTCGTTCCACTTCATGATTGTGTCCCACTTGTTGTTGATTCTTCACAAAAAAATACAGTTTTATATATTTATGTTTGAAGCCTTAAATGTGGCAAAAGGTTGTAAAGTTCAAGGGGGCCGAATACTTTCGCAAGGCACTTTATGAATTAGAAAAATTTACAATATGATCTGAATTTGCAAATTGATATGTTGTGAATTATAGGTTAAAGGGTTAAGGTTAGGGTTAGAGGAAGGGTTAGCTAAAAGGGTTAAGGTTAGGTTTAGAGTTAGTCATCATGCTAAGTAGTTGCAAAGTGGTAAGTAGTTGAAAAGTTGCTAATGAACTAAAATGATAAAGTTGTCCATGATGAGATTCAAACTCCCGTCCTTTAGGTTGTCGGGCGACAAACCCTCAACCTTCTAGCCCATAGCCCTGTGTGGCATCGACTGTGCCACAAAACCATGCTAAAGTGGTTATGTCGATATCCATGTTTATAAACACAGGGTTGCTACAGTTATTGTTATTTGTGGTGGTACAGTAATCTTTTTTTTGTATATTATGAGGGTTAAAGGGTCAAACAAAATGTGTACAGTACAAGCAGAGGGTCATGTAAAAATATTTTTTATGTTTTGGAGGGGGGGAGGGTTGTCCACAACTGTCGTGCACTCTTATACGGGAACACACACATTTAACATGAACATATCAGGATATAGTACTGTGAGTAATTCCATTTAGATTGCTTCCGGAGAAGAGAGAGGGAAGGCACAATGTTATCCTGTCTGGGAGTTTCACAGTGGATCATGCTACTACTTCCCCAGCAACGAACAGAGTCCATACGCTCGCATCCGTGACGGAGGACATCTGCATCCATGACTCGACTTGAGAATAAAGCGATGTAAGACGGACAGTGGGTCTGGATTGACAATACATATCTTAATGACAGCATCAAGTAAGGACATGTTTAAGGCTAATTTACAGTACACACACACATACACACACTCAAAAGCATGTATACATAGAACACTCAAAAGCATTTATGCAAATACACAATAAACACATTCTCACCAGGGTTGGGCTCAATTCTGAACTTTGGAATTGACTCCCATTCAACACATGAGTTGAAATTCTAATTGAATTGGCCACACCCCAAATGATGTATAATTTAAGTTTGAGTGGCAGGGAGTAGAATTGAATTAAGTGCAATTCAAAGAAATTCCACTCAGTCATAGAACATTAGTTTCATTGAATCTGTCATACCTGTATAGTACCAGTGTAGTTCTACCACATAGCCAGCTAGATGTAACAAATCCTACAGAAATTGATTGAAACTTTTCTATTGATATTTGTAAATGCGCTTTCTCATCGATCTACATTGGACATTTCAGTCATTTACCAGCGATTTACATTTAGTGAATTTTAGCCAATTAGATATGGTATTTATTACAAAAATGATAACCCAAAAAATATGATATACAGTTGATTGATTGTATGTGTCTTTTTATTGCTATTGTTTGGTTGAGCTTGTCATCTCAACCTTCTTTTCAGTTGGTTGAAGATGGGATCAAACATGGGATTCCCATTTTTTTTTATTCAGCTGTTTTGTATACATGTATTTTTAATAAAGCATGTACAGTGCTAATAGATGGAATGATTAATTAAGCAAAATAAGTAAATGTTTTTTTTTTTAATATTCAATTTCCCCTCATTCTTCCTCGTTCACAATTTCCCCTCATTCTTCCTCGTTCACAATTTCCCCTCATTCTTCCTCATTCACAATTTCCCCTCATTCTTCCTCATTCACAATGTCCCCTCATTCTTCCTCGTTCACAATTTCCCGTGTTTTGCTTTTCGCTATCTGAGTCTAGGGGTCAAGTCTTAGTCAATGCAATAGCAGGGTAACTGAGAGGGACGGAGGGGTAGTTTATCTCCTATTGAGCAGCTCTGTCTGGTTTGTTGAGATTATTCCCGTATTTGTCCACTGGGCAACACTGTGCTGCTGCTGGTTTCTGTACAGTGCTGTAGATCGATGTAGGGCTCTGCGGCCCTGGTCTATCTTCTTTTGTAGCGCCTACTTTGTCCACTAGGTGAGACTCTTCTGCAGCTGGTTGCTGCACAGTGCTGTAGATCGCCGCCGACTGTGACTCTGGCATCTCTTCTGGTGACGGGAGCTCCACTCCTGCAGCTCCTGGTTCCCCTACAGTGACGTAGATAGTTGTTACGTCAGAAGCCCCTGTGTTTCGTGGTCCCGGTCTCTCCCCTTGTGGAGCGCTGACTGGGTTGACCTGTTAGGATGTGAGACATTATACTGTATCAACATTCAAATGATCATTCTTTAAACATCTTGAGAAACATTTGTTCTTTAACTACTGAAAGTAGTCAGTCCCATGTGACATGACTACGTGGCGATAGAGCTGGGGGGGAAAAAACACTTTTTTGAGATACAAGGTTTTTCCAGGACACTGACAATAGATAAATGATGGACAGAGATGGTACCTGCAGTGGCAGCTTGTTTTTATGGGCCCTTCTTCTGGTTGATTTGATGCGTCGTATTCCGACAAACACAATAATGAGTAGCAATCCAGCAGTAACACTGCCCACAATGATGCCAACTTGGTATTCTGAAGCTTTCCCACCCTTCTCAATGCCTGAGATGTCACACGCACGCACACACACACATGCACATAGTTATTCACATTTTTGCTGGAAAAAAACATAATTATGTTAACAGAAATGATATTAAAACTTTGATCTTTTTTTAACAATGATAGAGGCACAGAAGGTAAATTGGACTTGCATATGTCGTTCATGGGTTGTGAGTTGGTCTCTGCACTGACGTGATTTTTGCCTGTGCACTGGATAGTGCTGTTGTCATTGGAGATGGTGATATTGACTGCGGTGAGTGACTGTTGTGACAGTGTGCACTGACGCCCGTTACAGACAGACAATGCCCAGACGTCTTTAACAGAACAGTTCACTGTGATGTTACATTGTCCCCTACTTGAGTTGGAGTAGAGAGACACCACCTTCATGACTGGTAGGGAAACAGCTTCTACAAGAACCAGTGGAGTTGGAAAAAAGGTTATATCCATGACAAGAAGAATCAGAGGAGTGTGAGGAATCTCCTATAGTTTAATCCTATAGTAAAACAAAATAATGATTGTGCATAAACCAGTTATAACCAGTGTGTGGGTAAAATCGCTGGGAAAGCAAAGCCAGAAACAAGCCATCTTACAACGTTTGTGTTATATAGGCCTAAGCCTGAAACATTAAGAATAAATTCAACCACACCTTTGTTTCATCCCAAAACCAGAGAGCAACCTGTGTCTGGTCAAGTCCTCAAAGCATATTGCATGTAAGAAACGGTTACATGATCTACAGCATGGTCAAGCAAATTAATGTTTCCAACATTTTGGGACCACAAAACAACTATTGATTTAGAAGCACATAGAGTTAACGCAAGTCGCAAAGAAAACAGCAGCTGCCTTCACTATTGCAGTACCATTTCAACTTCAACATCCTCAACATCATCAAATCACCTCTGCTTAGTCTAATACAGTGGCAACTAAAAGACACCAAAAATAATTTAGTCCAATCAAGGTGAATATGATGTGGCTGCCCATGGTTCTCATTTCTCTGTGTGTGTGTGTGTGTGTGTGTGTGTGTGTGTGTGTGTGTGTGTGTGTGTGTGTGTGTGTGTGTGTGTGTGTGTGTGTGTGTGTGTGTGTGTGTGTGTGTGTGTGTGTGTGTGTGTGTGTGTGTGTGTGTGTGTGTGTGTGTGTGTGTGTGTGTGTGTGTGTAAGCGCCGGTTAGTTTTCATGCAGTAGAAAAAATATTTTGACTCACACTACTTTATGTGTCTGTCCATGGTTCTCATTTCTGTGTGTGCATGTGTGCGCGCGTGCGCAAGTACGTGTTCGTTTTCGTGCAAGTAGAAAAAAACATTATAACTCACCCTACTTGTAAAGAAATGTCAATGCCATCCTCTCTTTCGTGTTGACAAAATGGTCTATCACTCTGTCATACAGTAAGTAGTACACACTTTCATTTTTTGTTGTCCTAGGCTACCTGGCTAAAATGCTTGCTTGGTAGCCTAACTTTCTTTCATGGGCAACATTAGCTAGTTAACATTTATCCTTCTACATCTAGCTACATATTGAACTTCCATCCTCTCAGGCCTGGGGCACAATATATGAATTTGTGGTTGGATCAGAATCGCCATTGTAATCTTTGGCCAGTACGGAGAATTAAGTAAAACCTCAAGTCCAAATCCCTATCTCCATTCACGGCTTAATTAGGAAAGGGACCATTTTAGCTAGCTATAGTTTAACTAGCCCCTGGATGACATCAACACACAATGATTGGAGTGAAGCCAAATCCAAACTGGCTTCCCTTGACACTTTGTTTTGGTGCACCAGGAGCATTCACAGTTGAGCTCTCTCAGTTTAGCTCAACGCTGATTGGCTATTATTTATTTTTTTATCAAGGGAAGCCAAATGCTCTCTGGCTTCCCTTGCATTCAATGCTACGGGTGGCAAAAATGTCATACTCTTTTGGACCAGAAAGCATCAGATAAAAGGCCTACACATACAGTGACAGAGGGGAGCTGTTTCACTCTCTAGGATGCTTTCTCCGGTGAGACACATTAAGCCTATTGCAAATTGAAGGAAAATTATGAAACACTGAGAGACAAAAAAAAGGTTTTTTTTTTGTTAGGTTTTTGTGTACATTTTTGGGGGGAGCCTAGCTTTCCTTGGCATCCATGAATACACAACACTGGTTATAACGTAGAAAGCAATGACCGTAGTTGTAGGAAAATGTGGGAAAACATTTGCAGGAATGTTTATATTGTGTGCAGGGGCATAGGCTTGACTCTGACATTGGTGGAGGGGACATTTTTCTACGGGGATCCGGTGGTATGGCCATGGATTATATTTTTTTGAAACCTGTTTTAAATGCTCATTTATACTAACTTTTGAGAAAATGATACAGACAAATATTAACTTACACATGTGAAAAATGTACAAGGCTAAGTGGGGCCTAGCAGAGGGGCACCTACTCTGGTCAATCAGTCTTAGGGGCATGGCTATTCATACTTACTGAATACCAGAGTGATTGTTAATATGGATATACACTACATGAACAAAAGTATGTGGACGTCGAACATCTCATTGCAAAATCACGGTTATTAATATGGAGTTGGTCCCCCCCTTTGCTGCTATAACAGCCTTCACTCTTCTGGGAAGGCTTTACACTAGATGTTGGAATATTACTGCGGGGACTTGCTTCTATTCAGCCACAAGAACATTTGTAAAGTCGGGCACTGATGTTAGGTGATTAAGCCTGGCTCGCAGTCTGCTTTCCAATTTATCCCAAAGGTGTTCGATGGGGTTGAGGTCAGGGAAGTCAAGTTCTTCCATACCGATATTGACAAACTATTTCTGTATAGACCTTGCTTTGTGCACAAGGGCATTGTTGGAATTACAGAATCATCTAGAATGTAATTGAATGAGGTAGTTTTAAGATTTCCCTTCACTGGAACTAAGGGGCCAAGCCCGAACCATGAAAAACAGCCCCAGACCATTATTCCTCTTCCACCAAACATTACAGTTGGCACATTCTTCTGGCACCCACCAAACCCAGATCCAACCAATGGCGGCGAGCTTACACCACTCCAGCCGACGCTTGGCATTGCGCACGGTGATCTTAGGCTTGTGTGTGGCTGCTCTGCCATGGAAACTCATTTCATGAAGCTCCTGACAAACAGTTCTTGTGCTGATGTTGCTTCCAGTGGCAATTTGGGACTTATTAGTGAGTGTTGCAACTGAGGACAGACGACTTTTACGCGCTACGCACTTCAGCACTCAGCAGTTCCGTTCCGTGAGCTTGTGCGACCTACCACTTCGGGGCTGAGACTTGCTCCTAGACATTTCCATTTCACAATACAGCACTTACAGTTGACTGAGGCAGCTCAAGCATGGCAGAAATGTGACGAACTGACTTGTTGGAAAGGTGGCATCCTATAACGATTCCATGTTGAAAGTCACTGAGATCTTCAGTAAGGCCATTATACTGCCAATGTTTGTCTATAGAGATTGCATGGCTGTGTGCTCGATCTGTCAGCAACAGGTGTGGCCGAAAGAGCCGAATCCACTAATTTGAAGGGGTGTCTGCATACTTTTGTATGTATAGTGTATTCAATTAAACAGCCATTTGGTACTCAGAATGATTCATTTCCCAGTATTTTTCTCGCTTTCCCTAAGTCAGGAATTTTACTTCTGCTTCTACATAGGGTATGGTTTGAAATCTACTGTAATATTCTCAATTTACAATAGTTATTATACTGTAATTAATAACCAGCAACATACAAAGTTGAACATGTAAGTAGGTATAAAAGGTCAAACCCGAAATAAATAAATCTCCACTCTACAGAAATATAAAAATGTATTATCATCATGGCTGCCTTTCTCCTACATGAAGTTAACACATGCAATACACTCTCTAGACCAGGGGTCCTTTTCTAGACTGAGAGCTGCTTTAAAAAAATCAAACATGTCATGAGCTACTCGTTTTTTTCTAGCTTTCAAACAGGCACATTCTTCTCTTCTCCTCTCCCCTGCAACTCTTCGCCACGTCTTTAGTCTACAAGAGAAAGTGGGTGCACTATGTTTTCTGTCAATATACGTGGTCAAATAATGGTTAATAAATAACTCTAAGGGGGCCCTATAAAATATGTGATTTTCTCCCCAAATTATGTTATACATTTTCCCAAATGATATTCTGTTTCATTTTTCCTGGTTTTATATGTTTTTGTTTTTCTCTCTTAAAATTACAATTGTTCTTAAAGAAACATAATTTGAGGTTCTAAGTCCACGTCGATGGATAAAGCAAAAATTGTTTAGGTCTGGAAGAAAACGAACACATTTAGATGAATTGCGCATCTGGCCCTTTAATTGCACAGCTCGTGAGTGAGTAATGTGCCTTCTAATTTGCTGCTTCCCTGATGGTTCTGTACTGCTGCTGGTCATTTCATGGCAATGTTTGCAAATAACAAATATCAGATACAGACGATATACTACTCATGATACACTTCTTCCAGGTAAGCCTACTTTGCAAGTAACATATAATTGAGAAGGTTTAGGGGGACATGTTTCAGTCTACCCACAAGACAGTTATCACATCAACTGGCTACACACGGAGTGATAGATAAACGCGCGCACCACACAGACAAACAGGGGCAATATTGCTGGAAATTAATTGTCAGATATTGTGTTAGGTTTGGCTTTTTAAGCCGATAATGGGGTGTGATAACTAGGGGTGTGATAATGTTAAAGTTGCGATTGTACGAATTTGTTTTTGACGGCTAGCGGTTGAACACTTAAATTGCATGTCCTTTCAGAATTATTTGGTGAGCTACTCATAGGTGATATGCGAGCTACTAGTAGCTCCTAATCGACCTGTTGGAGACCACTTCCCTAGAACAAGGATGAGCAACTTTGATGGAGGTGGGGGACACAAAAACATCTGAACTCATCATGAGGGACCAACGTGGTTTTCTCGGGTCTGCTTCTAACATCCATACCCACACACCCAGTCAGAGCCGGCAATAGCCTTTTTGTGGGCCCTCAGTTAAATTTTGAATTATACTCACCCTGTATTGTTACTTTGTACTCAATAATAGTTTCTAAATTCCATTTTCCAACAGTCGGATAGTAAATTCCACTGTCCGTTTCCTTCAGATTCTTAATGCACAGAGAGTGGTTCACCGGGTTATATTGCACCTTCTCCTTGTATTGAGGAGAGATCTCTTTATTATCAACTATTACATCACTTTTGAATTTCCATTTAAGTTCTTCATGCTCCACAGGGGATTCAGCAACGGGCAGACACACCAAACCTCCCTTCAACCCATACTTGTCTATAGAAAAAAGGAAAAGGTTCACCGGGTACAACGTTTTTTCAGCAGGGGATAAAACACGAATAGCATACCAGGCTAACTATTTACCTTCAGATTTTTTTCTAATTCCTGACTGTTATTTGACATTTTTCTTTTGTCCTAAAAGCTTAATTCCCTTTGGAAAATACATGTGCACCGTTTATTACATTTATTTCTAGAAGTCACCTCAACCTTAACTATCTTTAAAAAAAATGGTATGGGTTACCTGTGAGGATGAGTAGAAACCATAAAATGTTCATTGTTTTAGTGTAAGTGATGAAGTCTGGCATCGTTCTCTGATCTCTGTCAAGGTTGAGTTACTCAAAACAAACTAAGTAGGTGATGGCAGTTCCCTGCCCTAAATACGATTCTCACAACTTCCCGCCCCCTCAGTTTAAGCTGTAGTGTTAAATTCTCACTTGTACAACTTATTTTAAGGGGTAGATCAGCTTTAACATTGTAGATAGATTATGGCTTCCATCAATGTAATTGTCTGCATCATTTCCAGTCCCCCATATATATTTTTGTAAATATACTGTAATGTGCCCTGCAAAAGTATTCATCCCCCTTGGTGTTTTTCATATTTTGATGCATTACAACCTGTAATTTAAATGGATTTTGATTTCTGTCACGCCTTGATCTGTTTCACCTGTTCCTGTGATTGTCTCCACCCCCTCCAGGTGTTGCTTATATTCCCCAGTGTATTTATTCCTTTGTTTCCTGTCTCTCTGTGCCAGTTTTTTTCTTGTATGTTTAGTCAAGTCAACCGGCGTTGTTTTTCCTGTACTCCTTTTGCTAATCTCTTTTTCTAGTCCTGCTGGTTTTGACCTTTGCCTGTTTCTGGACTTTGTACCCGCCTGCCTGACCATTCTGTCTGCCACTCTGTATCTCCTGGACTCTGATCTGGTTTTGACCTTTTGCCTGTCCACGACCATTCCCTTGCATACCCCTTAGGATTATTAAACATTGAAAGACTCCAACCATCTGCATCCGGGTCTCGCCTTGTGCCTTGATTGATGTCATGTAATGGACATACACAAAATAGTCCAAATTGGTGAAGTGAAATGGAGAAAAAAAATGTTTTTCAAAAAACTGAAAACTGGTGCGTGCATATGTATTCACCCCCTTTGCTATGAAGCCCCTAAATAAAATTGGTGCAACCAATTACCTTCAGAGGTCACGTAATTAGTTCAAGTCCACCTGTGTGCAATTTAAGTGTGACATGATTTCAGTATATATATACCTGTTCTGAAAGGCCCCAGAGTCTGCAACACCATTAATCAAGGGGCACCACCAAGCAAGCGGCACCACGAAGACCAAGGAACTCTCCAAAAAGTTCTGGGACAAAATTGTGGAGAAGTACAGATCAGGGTTGGGTTATAAAAAAATATCTGAAACTTTGAACATCCCACAGAGCACCATTAAATCCATGATTACAAAACTGAAAGAATATGGCACCACAACAAACCTGCCAAGAGAGGGCCACCCACCAAAACTCATGAACCAGGCAAGTAGGGCATAAATCAGGCAACAAAGAGACCAAAGATAACCCTGAAGGAGCTGCAAAGCTCCACAGCGGAGATTGGAGTATCTGTCCATATGACCACTTTAAGCCGTACACTCCACAGAGCTGGGCTTTAAGGAAGTGTGGCCAAAAAAATCCTTTGCTTAAAGAAAAAAATAAGCAAACACTTTTGGTGTTCGCCAAAAGGCATGTGGGAGACTCCCCAAATATATGGAAGAAGGTACTCTGGTCAGATGAGACTAAAATTGAGCTTTTTGGCTATCAAGGAAAAATCTCTGTCTGGAGCAAACCCAACATCTCTCATCACCCCAAGAAACCATCCCCACAGTGAAGCATGGTGGTGGCAGCATCATGTTGTGGGGAGGTTTTTCATTGGCAGGGACTGGGAAACTGGTCAGAATTGAAGAAATGATGGATGACCTGTTTCAGTCTTCCAGAGATTTGAGACTGGGATGGAGGTTTCCCTTCCAGCAGGACAATGATTTTTCATCCAAAAATTAAAATAGCGCCCCCTAACACCAGGAGGTTAAAACTCAAAACAGAGATGCTGGTTCTAGGTCCCAAGAAACAGAGATCTTCTGTTGAATCTGACAATTAATCTTAATGGTTGTACAGTCGTCTCAAATAAAACTGTGAAGGACCTTGGCGTTACTCTGGACCCTGATCTCTCTTTTGATGAACATATCAAGACTGTTTCAAGTACAGCGTTTTTCCATCTACGTAACATTGCAAAAAAAATCAAACTTTCTGTCCAAAAATGATGCAGAAAAATTAATCCATGCTTTTGTTCTTCTAGGTTAGACTACTGCAATGCTCTACTTTCTGGCTTCCCGGATAAAGCACTAAATAAACTTCAGTTAGTGCTAAATACGGCTGCTTGAATACTGACTAGAACCAAAAAAATGGATCAGTACTCCAGTGCTAGCCTCCCTACACTGGCTTCCTGTCAAGGCAAGGGCTGATTTCAAGGTTTTACTGCTAACCTACAAAGCATGACATGGGCTTGCTCCTACCTATCTCTCTGATTTGGTCCTGTCATACATACCTACACGTACACTACGGTCACAAGACGCAGGCCTCCTAATTGTCCCTTGAATTTCTAAGCAAACAGCTGGAGGCAGGGCTTTCTCCTATAGAGCTCCATTTTTATGGAATGGTCTGCCTACCCACGTGAGAGACGCAAACTCTGTCTCAACCTTTAAGTCTTTACTGAAGACTCATCTCTTCAGTGGGTCATATGATTGAGTATAGTCTGGCCCAGGAGTGTGAAGGTGAACGGAAAGGCTCTGGAGCAACGAACCGCCCTTGCTGTCCCTGCCTGCCCGGTTCCCCTCTTTTAACTGGGATTCTCTGCCTTTAACCCTATTACAGGGGCTGAGTCACTGGCCTACTGGGGCTCTTACATGCCGTCCCTAGGAGGGGTGCGTCACGTCAGTGGGTTGAGTCACGGATGTGATCTTCCTGTCTGGGTTGGCGCCCCCCCTTGGGTTGTGCCGTAGCGGAGATATTTGTGGGCTATACTCGGCCTTGTCTCAGGATGGTAAGTTGGTGGTTGAAGAGATCCCTCTTGTGGTGTGGGAGCTGTGCTTTGGCAAAGTGGGTGGGGAAATATTCTTCCTGTTTGGCCCTGTCCGGGGGTATCATCGGATGGGGCCACAGTGTCTCCTGACCCCTCCTGTCTCAGCCTCCAGTATCTATGCTGCAATAGTCTGTGTCGGGGGGCTAGGGTCAGTTTGTTATATCAGGAGTACTTCTCCTGTCTTATCCGGTGTCATGTGTGAATTTAAGTATGCTCTCTCTAATTCTTTCTTTCTCTCTCTCGGAGGACCTGAGCCCTAGGACCATGCCTCAGGACTACCTGGCATGATGACTCCTTGCTGTCCTCAGTCCACCTGGCTGTGCTGCTGCTCCAGTTTCAACTGTTCTGCCTGTTATTATTATTTGACCATGCTGGTCATTTATGAACATTTGAACATCTTGGCCATGTTCTGTTATAATCTCCACCCGGCACAGCCAGGAGAGGACTGGCCACAACCTCATAGCCTGGTCGCTCTCTAGGTTTCTCCCTAGGTTTTGGCCTTTCTAGGGAGTTTTTCCTAGCCAACGTACTTCAACGCTTTCATTGCTTGCTGTTTGGGGTTTTAGGCTGGGTTTCTGTACAGCACTTTGAGATATCAGCTGATGTACGAAGGGCTATATAAATACATTTGATTTGCCTGCCTGCTGTTCTGTACCATTGTCCCACCCCCCTGGATTATTGACCTCTGCCTGCCCTGACCACAGATTATTCTGAAACGGTCCACTTTCTGCTTTGTATGCGTTAGCCTACCTATTGTCTTTAAAGCACATATTTTTTGCATTATTCACACACTCAGAACCTCTCCTAGTTGGGTGTGACAGTTCAAGTGCTCCTAGTATGTGAGGTTACATTGAAATAAATTAGGCTGCCTACATGGGCGGAGAATCATGTGGAAGTTAACTTGAATATGAAATTAACTTAAATATGATTAGACTGTAGTTTACTAGAGTGTTTGTAAATAAATATTGATAATGAAAAGAAGTGGATGGCGGACAACCAAAGTGGGGGGGGATGTAATCATCATTGAAAAGGAAAAGACACAACACACACAGGTTAGGCTACTATGGTGAGCGAGCATTGCGCCTTTTCATTTTCAGTAAGTATGGATTAGCCATTCATTTGTTTCTGCCTGCAAATTGTCCTCCTAAATGGTAGGCTATATCCTATAGGTCGATGCAAAACGCAAGAGGTGTCGCTGTCAACATTCTTGCCTCATCCAGTTCATTAGCCATACCAGGCCAAATTGAGCAATCAGGGGAGAAGAGCCTTGGTTAGGGAGGTGACCAAGAACCCGATGGTTACTCTGACCGATCTCCAGAGTTCGTCTGTGGAGATGGGAGAACCTGCCGGAAGGACAACCCTCTCTGCAGTACTCCACCAATCAGGCCTTTATGGTAGAGTGGCCAGACGGAAGCAAGTCCTCCGTAAAAGGCACATGACAGCCCGCTTTGAGTTTGCCAAAATGTACCTAAAGGACTCTCAGACCATGAGAAACAAGATTCTCTGGTCTGATGAAATGAAGATTGACCTGAATGCCAAGGGTCATGTCTAGAGGAAACCTGGCACCATCCCAACGGTGAAGCATGCTTGTGGCAGCATCATGCTGTGGGGATGTTTTTCAACGGCAGGGATTGGGAGACTAGTCAGGATCGAGGGAAAGATGAACGGAGCAAAGTACAGAGAGAAACCTGCTCCAAAGCACTCAGGACCTCAGACTGGGGCGAAGGTTCACCTTCCAGCAGGACAACGACCCTAAGCACACAGCCAAAACAACGCAGGAGTGGCTTCGGGGACAAGTCTCTGAATGTCCTTTAGTGGCCCAGCCAGAGCCCGGACTTGAAAATACCTGAAAATAGCTGTGGAGCGTCGTTCCCCATCCAACCAGACAGAGCTTGAGAGGAAATAAAAACATTTTTTAAGGTAACCTTTATTTAACTAGTCAAGTCGTATATGAACAAATTCTTATTTATAATGACAGCCTACTCCGGCCGATTGTGCACAGTCCTATGGAACTCCCAATCACAGCTGGATGTGATTACTTAAAAATCATACAATGTGATTTTCTGGATTTTTGTTTTAGATTCTGTCTCTCACAGTTGAAGTGTACCTATGATAAAAAAGACAGACGTCTACATGCTTTGTAAGTAGGAAAACCTGCAAAATCGGCAGTGTATCAAATACTTGTTCTCCCCACTGTTTGTTCAGTTTGGGTTGAAAGGGAGAGTTGAAAAGACGTATTTTTTGTGTCGTTGAAAAGGCACCTATAAAAAGACGTCCATCTATGGCCCATTTCGGTTGAAAGTGAAAGTTGAAAAGATGTCTTTTTCAGGTCGTTGTTTTATTGACTTGCAAAGAACATAATGTCAATGTAACCTATACACATGGACGCAATAACCCCCCAAAAATTATGTGTTTTTTCTATTTATTAACAATCACGCTATTTATTACATTACTCCAGTATTTGTGTCATGTTTTGTCATTTATTATCATGTCTTGTCCCTGTGCTTCCCATTCTATTCGTTTCCCTCTGCTGGTCTTATTAGGTTCTTTCCCTCTTTCTATCCCTCTCTCTCCCCCTCCCTCTCTCGCTCTCTCTTCTCTCTATCGTTCCGTTCCTGCTCCCAGCTGTTCCTATTCCCCTAATCATCATTTAGTCTTCCCACACCTGTTCCCGATCCTTTTCCCTGATTAGAGTCCCTATTTCTCTCCTTGTTTCCCGTACCTGCCCTGTCGGATCCTCATATATAATTCACCGTGCTGTGTCTATGTTTTGCCCTGTCGTGTCGTGTTTCCCTCAGATGCTGCGTGGTGAGCAGGTGTCTGAGTCTGCTAGGTTCAAGTGCCTTCCCGAGGCAACCTGCAGTTCTCGATCAAGTCTCCAGTCTGTTCTCGTCTTTACGTGTAGTATTATGCTTTTTGTTTTGTAAAGTTTATTCTGGATTAAATACTCTGTTTTCGCCAAGTCGCTTTTGGGTCCTCATTCACCTGCATGACAGAAGGACCTGCATCCGACCGAGGAATGGACCCAGCGACTACAGACGCTCGTAACACTGCCTTCGAGATCCAAGGAGCCATGCTCGGCAGACACGAGCAGGAATTGTCTGCTGCTCGCCATGCCGTGGAGAGCCTGGCCGCTCAGGTTTCCGACCTCTCTGGACAGTTCCAGAGTCTTCGTCTCGTGCCACCTGTTACTTCCTGGCCTGCCGAGTCTCCAGAACCTAGGGTTAATAACCCACCTTGCTACTCCGGGCAGCCCACTGAGTGCCGCTCCTTTCTCACCCAGTGTGAGATTGTGTTCTCTCTCCAACCCAACACATACTCTAGAGAGAGAGCTCGGGTTGCTTACGTCATTTCACTCCTTACTGGCCGGGCCCGAGAGTGGGGCACAGCTATCTGGGAGGCAAGGGCTGATTGTTCTAACAATTACCAGAACTTTAAAGAGGAGATGATTCGGGTTTTTGACCGTTCAGTTTTTGGTGGGGAGGCTTCTAGGGTCCTGGCTTCCCTATGCCAAGGTGATCGATCCATAACGGATTACTCTATAGAGTTTCGTACTCTTGCTGCCTCTAGTGACTGGAACGAGCCGGCGCTGCTCGCTCGTTTTCTGGAGGGACTCCACACAGTGGTCAAAGATGAGATTCTCTCTCGGGAGGTTCCTTCCAGTGTGGACTCTTTGATTGCTCTCGCCATCCGCATAGAACGACGGGTAGATCTTCGTCACCAGGCTCGTGGAAGAGAGCTCGCATCAACGGTGTTTCCCTGCTCCGCATCGCTACCATCTCCCTCCTCTGGCTCTGAGACTGAGCCCATGCAGCTGGGAGGGATTCGCATCTCGACTAAGGAGAGGGAACGGAGGATCACCAACCGCCTGTGCCTCTATTGCGGATTTGATGGACATTTTGTTAATTCATGTCCAGTAAGAGGCCAGAGCCCATCAGTAAGCGGAGGGCTACTGGTGAGCGCTACTACTCAGGTCTCTTCATCTAGATCTTGTACTACTATGTCGGTCCATCTACGCTGGACCGGTTCGGGTGCTACATGCAGTGCCTTGATTGACTCTGGGGCTGAGGGTTGTTTCATGGACGAAGCATGGGTTCGGAAACATAACATTCCTTTCAGACAGTTAGACAAGCCTACGCCCATGTTTGCCTTAGATGGTAGTCATCTTCCCAGTATCAGATTTGAGACACTACCTTTAACTCTCACAGTATCTGGTAACCACAGTGAGACTATTTCTTTTTTGATTTTTCGTTCACCTTTCACACCTGTTGTTTTGGGTCATCCCTGGCTAGTATGTCATAATCCTTCTATTAATTGGTCTTGTAATTCTATCCTATCCTGGAACGTATCTTGTCATGTGAAGTGCTTAATGTCTGCCATCCCTCCCATTTCTTCTGTCCCCACTTCTCAGGAGGAACCTGGCGATTTGACAGGAGTGCCGGAGGAATATCATGATCTGCGCACGGTCTTCAGTCGGTCCCGAGCCAACTCCCTTCCTCCTCACCGGTCGTATGATTGTAGTATTGATCTCCTTCCGGGGACCACTCCTCCTCGGGGTAGACTATACTCTCTGTCGGCTCCCGAACGTAAGGCTCTCGAGGATTATTTATCTGTGTCTCTTGACGCCGGTACCATAGTGCCTTCTTCCTCTCCGGCCGGGGCGGGGTTCTTTTTGTTAAGAAGAAGGACGGTACTCTGCGCCCCTGCGTGGATTATCGAGGGCTGAATGACATAACGGTTAAGAATCGTTATCCGCTTCCCCTTATGTCATCAGCCTTCGAGATTCTGCAGGGAGCCAGGTGCTTTACTAAGTTGGACCTTCGTAACGCTTACCATCTCGTGCGCATCAGAGAGGGGGACGAGTGGAAAACGGCGTTTAACACTCCGTTAGGGCATTTTGAGTACCGGGTTCTGCCGTTTGGTCTCGCCAATGCGCCAGCTGTTTTTCAGGCATTAGTTAATGATGTTCTGAGAGACATGCTGAACATCTTTGTTTTTGTCTATCTTGACGATATCCTGATTTTTTCACCGTCACTCGAGATTCATGTTCAGCACGTTCGACGTGTTCTACAGCGCCTTTTAGAGAATTGTCTCTACGTAAAGGCTGAGAAGTGCTCTTTTCATGTCTCCTCCGTTACTTTTCTCGGTTCCGTTATTTCCGCTGAAGGCATTCAGATGGATTCCGCTAAGGTCCAAGCTGTCAGTGATTGGCCCGTTCCAAGGTCACGTGTCGAGTTGCAGCGCTTTTTAGGTTTCGCTAATTTCTATCGGCGTTTCATTCGTAATTTCGGTCAAGTTGCTGCCCCTCTCACAGCTCTTACTTCTGTCAAGACGTGTTTTAAGTGGTCCGGTTCCGCCCAGGGAGCTTTTGATCTTCTAAAAGAACGTTTTACGTCCGCTCCTATCCTCGTTACTCCTGACGTCACTAGACAATTCATTGTCGAGGTTGACGCTTCAGAGGTAGGCGTGGGAGCCATTCTATCCCAGCGCTTCCAGTCTGACGATAAGGTTCATCCTTGCGCTTATTTTTCTCATCGCCTGTCGCCATCTGAGCGCAACTATGATGTGGGTAACCGTGAACTGCTCGCCATCCGCTTAGCCCTAGGCGAATGGCGACAGTGGTTGGAGGGGGCGACCGTTCCTTTTGTCGTTTGGACAGACCATAAGAACCTTGAGTACATCCGTTCTGCCAAACGACTTAATGCCCGTCAAGCTCGTTGGGCGTTGTTTTTCGCTCGTTTCGAGTTTGTGATTTCTTACCGTCCGGGTAGCAAGAACACCAAGCCTGATGCCTTATCCCGTCTGTTTAGTTCTTCTGTGGCTTCTACTGATCCCGAGGGGATTCTTCCTTATGGGCGTGTTGTCGGGTTGACAGTCTGGGGAATTGAAAGACACAGTTCTTCTGTGGCTTCTAACTGATCCCGCAGGGGATTCTTCCTTATGGGCGTGTTGTCGGGTTGACAGTCTGGGGAATTGAAAGACAGGTTAAGCACTCACGCACACTGCGTTGTCCTGGTAACCTCCTTTTGTTCCTGTTTCCACTCGTCTGGCTGTTCTTCAGTGGGCTCACTCTGCCAAGTTAGCTGGTCATCCCAGTGTTCGAGGCACTCTTGCGTCTATTCGCCAGCGATTTTGGTGGCCGACTCAGGAGCGTGACACGCGCCGTTTCGTGGCTGCTTGTTCGGACTGCGCGCAGACTAAGTCGGGTAACTCTCCTCCTGCCGGTCGTCTCAGACCGCTCCCCATTCCTTCTCGACCATGGTCTCACATCGCCCTAGACTTCATTACCGGTCTGCCTTTGTCTGCGGGGAAGACTGTGATTCTTACGGTTGTCGATAGGTTCTCTAAGGCGGCACATTTCATTCCCCTCGCTAAACTTCCTTCCGCTAAGGAGACGGCACAAATCATTATCGAGAATGTGTTCAGAATTCATGGCCTCCCGTTAGACGCCGTTTCAGACAGAGGCCCGCAATTCACGTCACAGTTTTGGAGGGAGTTCTGTCGTTTGATTGGTGCGTCCGTCAGTCTCTCTTCCGGGTTTCATCCCCAGTCTAACGGTCAAGCAGAGAGGGCCAATCAGACGATTGGTCGCATACTACGCAGCCTTTCTTTCAGAAACCCTGCGTCTTGGGCAGAACAGCTCCCCTGGGCAGAATACGCTCACAACTCGCTTCCTTCGTCTGCTACCGGGTTATCTCCGTTTCAGAGTAGTCTGGGTTACCAGCCTCCTCTATTCTCTTCCCAGCTTGCCGAGTCCAGCGTTCCCTCCGCTCAAGCGTTTGTCCAACGTTGTGAGCGCACCTGGAGGAGGGTGAGGTCTGCACTTTGCCGCTACAGGGCACAGACTGTGAGAGCCGCCAATAAACGCAGGATTAAGAGTCCTAGGTATTGTTGCGGCCAGAGAGTGTGGCTTTCCACTCGCAACCTTCCTCTTACGACAGCTTCTCGTAAGTTGACTCCGCGGTTCATTGGTCCGTTCCGTGTCTCCCAGGTCGTCAATCCTGTCGCTGTGCGACTGCTTCTTCCGCGACATCTTCGTCGCGTCCATCCTGTCTTCCATGTCTCCTGTGTTAAGCCCTTTCTTCGCACCCCCGTTCGTCTTCCCTCCCCCTCCCGTCCTTGTCGAGAGCGCACCTATTTACAAGGTACATAAGATCATGGACATGCGTTCTCGGGGACGGGGTCACCAATACTTAGTGGATTGGGAGGGTTACGGTCCTGAGGAGAGGAGTTGGGTTCCGTCTCGGGACGTGCTGGACCGTTCACTCATTGATGATTTCCTCCGTTGCCGCCAGGATTCCTCCTCGAGAGCGCCAGGAGGCGCTCGGTGAGTGGGGGGTACTGTCATGTTTTGTCATTTATTATCATGTCTTGTCCCTGTGCTTCCCATTCTATTCGTTTCCCTCTGCTGGTCTTATTAGGTTCTTTCCCTCTTTCTATCCCTCTCTCTCCCCTCCCTCTCTCGCTCTCTCTTCTCTCTATCGTTCCGTTCCTGCTCCCAGCTGTTCCTATTCCCCTAATCATCATTTAGTCTTCCCACACCTGTTCCCGATCCTTTTCCCTGATTAGAGTCCCTATTTCTCTCCTTGTTTCCCGTACCTGCCCTGTCGGATCCTCATATATAATTCACCGTGCTGTGTCTATGTTTTGCCCTGTCGTGTCGTGTTTCCCTCAGATGCTGCGTGGTGAGCAGGTGTCTGAGTCTGCTAGGTTCAAGTGCCTTCCCGAGGCAACCTGCAGTTCTCGATCAAGTCTCCAGTCTGTTCTCGTCTTTACGTGTAGTATTATGCTTTTTGTTTTGTAAAGTTTATTCTGGATTAAATACTCTGTTTTCGCCAAGTCGCTTTTGGGTCCTCATTCACCTGCATGACAATTTGCATGAAACATTCAGTCAAATAATGCTATCTAGTACAGAGATAACAGACAAAATATATTTAAGTTCAAATGAATAGAATGTATTATAGTCATTGAATAATCATCCATCAAAATGACAGATATTGTTTTGCTGCGTTAGCAACGGCCATGTGTGGTGGTGACGTGGAAACCACCACCCACGGCTCAACCAGGAGCATGCTTGAGGTGGTCTGCCCCGTACCTCAAACATAATGGTCAGAGGTCTTGCTGTTCCATTTCTTGACTGCAGCTGTAACACAAAAATGAACACAGTAAATTATAGAAAAGACTAATGGATATGGAGCATCTTACAGGTTCCCCACGGCACTTAAATCAGTATTCACACTTGTTTTGTGTCGCCTAGTAATAATGATAATGTATTACATTAATTCTGAATCAATTAGAAGTGGATAAATGTGTTGAAAAGACGAGGGCCTGTTTGAATGGCGCAAGCTGTATCTTTCACTCCTCCCTAATAGACATTTATAATCACATTCATTGGGAAACTCTGAACACTGCAGCCTAATATATTTGTCAGTACGCAGAGATCGCAAGTACAAAATGATACTTGAAATGGGGGAATGTTGGGCCGACTGGTTGTGCAGGAGACAACGGCAATGTCAAACGTATGGAAGACATTTGGCTTGAGCTCATAGAAAGAGGAAGGAGCCAGCACTGTGCCAAACAAGTGCTGTAGGCTACTATATATTGGAGAGATTTACTACATAACTACTCTCACCTTGTCTGGTAGAGTAACAGGATGGATGTGGGGAATGTCTGTGCTCTCTGCTCTGGAGGTGGGACTGGCTAGTAGAAGCCCTGGATGATTCTGCAACATTCAAAACCGATGAATCAACCTATCTTCACGACTTGACCGGTTAGAGGATTAAGATTATCTGGACTTGTATGGCAAGCTGAACTCTTGACCCACCGTGTGTGAAGTGAGATGCGGAAGGAAAGCATCTGGAACGGCCAGCTGAATCCCTGGATTGTGCAAATCTCTCCAACTCTGCTCTCTTCAAACTACATCTAGCATATTGGCTGATATAGCCCAGTAATACAATGTAAGGATCATGTTAGAATCTCTGGTAATTTAACCTATTTTTGCACGTTTGGTATTAACAATAGGGCAAAAAAAAATTGCTGAGACCATGGCTGGCAAGTGAGCAGCGTCACATACGCCTCAAATAACATTACAAGACTGGGGTTGGAATTCAGACCAGCTCTTGCCATACATCCTGCGGTAGTGGATGGGAGTCAGACAGAAAGCCAATCAGTTTCCATATAATTTCAACCAAGAAAATCGTTGTGACGACATTGAATACAACGTGGAAAACGGATTGGATTTGCAAAGTCATCAACGGATTCCCCCCCGTACTGCTGCTCATTCTGTTCACCAGATCCGGAGGTCTACGTCACTAGGCTTCTAGGCGTCACTGAACTGGATTCATTACCACCAACCCCAGACTATCTTGTCTCATTACACACACCTGGTTCCCATTCGCCCTGATTAGTATGTGTATATATATATGTGCCCTCATTTCCCCATTGTCCTGGTTTATTATTGTCCCCTGTTTGTCGGTCTTGTGAGTACCTGTGCTCTGTTGTTATCGGCTTTCGTGTTAGTGTGCACTTGTTATTACGGGTCACGTCCCGTGTGTTGTTATTACGGGTCTCGTCCCGTGTGTTGTTATTACGGGTCTCGTCCCGTGTGTTGTTATTACGGGTCTCGTCCCGTGTGTTGTTATTACGGGTCTCGTCCCGTGTGTTGTTATTACGGGTCACGTCCCGTGTGTTGTTATTACGGGTCACGTCCCGTGTGTTGTTATTACGGGTCTCGTCCCGTGTGTTGTTATTACGGGTCTCGTCCCGTGTGTTGTTATTACGGGTCACGTCCCGTGTGTTGTTATTACGGGTCTCGTCCCGTGTGTTGTTATTACGGGTCACGTCCCGTGTGTTGTTATTACGGGTCACGTCCCGTGTGTTGTTATTACGGGTCACGTCCCGTGTGTTGTTATTACGGGTCTCGTCCCGTGTGTTGTTATTACGGGTCACGTCCCGTGTGTTGTTATTACGGGTCTCGTCCCGTGTGTTGTTATTACGGGTCTCGTCCCGTGTGTTGTTATTACGGGTCTCGTCCCGTGTATTTATTAGAGGTTTTACACCTCGTGCTTTGTTTGGGTAACAGCTCTGTGTTACAGTATGTGTATATATACGTGTTTGTTTTGGGCTTCATCCCCAACATGTTCATGACATACTCTAGTTTGGATGGAGGGAAAAAAATATATATTTCGTATTACTGCACCTGTCTCCTATCATTATACAACGTTAGGGCATTATTTTGTCCTTTTTTTCACCCAACTTTTAACCTAAATCCAATGACATGGTGACATTTTGTTGATTTCACGTATAATTTACGTTAGTTGACAGCTCAACCAAATGTAAATCAAAACTAGACGTTAAACTGACATTTGTGGGCTGTGTCTAAATAGTTAGTTAGACATTAACATGGTGAGGGGGTGTAGCTCCCTTTTTAGGTGTGAGAGTGAAACTGACTGCGGAAGGAAGCTAAAAACCACACCGCACACTTCCTGTTTGTTGAGTTGTACGATGAAACACCTGTTCAGAAGTTATCTGGTTTGAATATACTGGTTTTCCATGGCAAGAAGAATCAACTTTCGGGCCCACTTTTTATATAATAACTTGGAAAAAGATATTCATAATTTCCTGGCAGATATTGATAATTTAGGACCCTAGCAGGTTCGGTTCCTAAATTTAGACTCTGGACGAGTCTGATATAACAGCCACGGTTCTCAAGTATGTGAAATTAAAATGTATTTACAGGATGGACCCGTTTATAGACATTTTCATTGGCTAAACGTATTTAGTTGGGTTAAAAGTAGGCCTGTTGTAAAATAAATTGTTAGCCTATTGCTTTCCTTTGTTGGGTAGGCCTAAAGGAGACATTAACCTTTTGTTGCTAGGTCTAATTGCTGCAATATAAGCCTGTTCAAAACTTTGAAGGTTTAAACCAGTTCTTTTAAATATGCAGCAAGTGTTTTGTTTCATTCTGTTGACATGTTCTTTGGCCAAATTAAGTTCCAACTGTAATGTTTGTCGCATAGAATTACCAGTAGGTCTACTATGCTACTCGAACTCAAACCATGAAAAGGAAATACCAGAGGATGAGATACAAAACTTAATTTAATGGCGCAATATAACTTTTCACTAAAACAACGACTTGACTGACTTTTGATATTGCCCTAAAGAAGTTAAGAATATTTTGTGAAGGTTTATGGTACATGTATGGCTATTATTAAACTTAGCTACTGCAGGGCTGGGAAGGCAGTGCACACCAGCTCTCCAACTGACTGACTATTGAACTTGAGGTGAGGAAGAATGCTTTAGGCCTACCAGAGTTAGTCCTTTAATCTAATAATATAATGCTTATCGAAATTAACAAATTAGCCTCCTGTACGCCTATACCTTTTATTGTAGTAGTAGCAGCCATTTGCCAATTATCTTTCTCTAGGGCTACACTGTAAAACATTTCCTGTACAATTTACAGTAACTTTCAGCAATTGGCCAGTAGTTACTGTAATCCATTTTACAGTAACATACATTTTAATGTAATCTAATCTACAATAGTCAGTTACTGTAATCTATTTTACAGTAACAATTACAGCATATTACTGTAATTACCTAGTGACATATTACCTGGTGTTCTTTGCAAGTTTTCATTTTCACATTTGTTTGAAAAAAATAAGATATATCAGTAATAGAAAGTACGTTCCTGTAACCTTTATAGAAAATGTTGTAGTTAAGGATACACTGGTCTTCAAAATTACTGTAATTACAACAAGATACCTTATGGTATACATTACATGGCCAAAAGTATTTTGGACCCTTTCAAATTAGTGGATTTGGCTATTTCAGCTGACAGGTGTATAGAATCGACCACACCTCCATGCAATCTCCATAGAAGATTGACAGTAGAATGGCCTTACTGAAGCGCTCAATGGCTGATGCCACTTATATTTGTTCAGGGGGTAGATCAGCTTTAATATTGCAGATAGATTTTGGCTTCCATCAATGTAATTGTCTACATCATTTCCAATCCCTCATATATTTGAAAAATATTTATTTTCCCCTAACCCTACCACCTCTTCCCTAATTGGAGTAAACTAATGGACAACAACTCTGAGGCTTGTAGTTCCAGCTTATACATACTATATGTATTTTACGGACACAGTATATTTGACAATGGTTACCTTTAGTTTGTTTCTAGTCCCATCTATCTCTGAGCACCATCCAGTTTTGATTTCGCTTTGCCATATGTTTTTCAACTGAAATTTGTCGTGGTGTAAACTGGGCATAAGCAGATAACGTCGAAGCAGTGTGCTGATCCATGTATCACTTTATCAGAGGTTCATCATCAATGACATCCGAAGCTTCATTTGATCACGTGCTTTTTCAAACCGTGTGCTGCAAAATTTGAGATCCCACTGATTTTGCCGTGGTTATGGTGCTTTCATCAATTCCAAACTGCTTTCAAACACCAACCTCTACTGGACACTGTACATTAATAATTTTATTTGTCACATACACATGGTTAACAGATGTTAATGCAAGTGTAGCGAAATGCTTGTGCTTCTAGTTCCGACAATGCAGTAATAACCAACGAGTAATCTAACCTAACAATTCCACCACTACCTTATACACACAAGTGTAAAGGGATAAATAATATGTACATAAAGATATGAGTGATGGTACAGAATGGCATAGGCAAGATGCAGTAGATGGTATTGGGTACAGTATATACATATGAGATGAGTAATGTAGGGTATGTAAACATGTGTGGCATTGTTAAAAGTGGCTAGTGATACATTGCATCAAGATGGCAAGATGCAGCAGATGGTATAGATTACAGTATATACATGTGAGATGAGTAATGTAGGGTATGTAAACATTATATTAAGTGGCATTGTTTAAAGTGGCTAGTGATACATTTTTTACATCAATTTTCCATTATTAAAGGGGTTGGAGTTGAGTCAGTATGTTGTCAGCAGCCACTCACTGTGAGTCGTGGCTGTTTAATAGACTGATGGCCTTGAGATAGAAGCTGTTTTTCAGTCTCTCGGTTCCCTGCTTTGATGCACCTGTACTGACCTCGCCTTCTGGATGATAGCGGGGTGAACAGATATAGTTACAAATATAGTTAGGATTTTATACAAATGTTTCACCTGACCGGTAGCTTATTAGGTAGAGTATGGAACATTCAGGGACATGAGGTCGAGTCCCGTTGAAGGCACACTATTTTAAAATGTGTTTTGTGTCTTAAGCATCCTAAATTAATGCCATAGATTCCATTTTTGAATAGTCAACTTAAAGACAAAAATGGAAGCATGAAGTAAGATGCATACCTGGTATTTCAACTGTTGATAGGCTACTAAAGCCAACGACTTACCGCTGCACCCTAGAGTTTTGATATAAAGTATATCTGATTATGTACTGCTGGCAAGAAGATATCACTGATAATGAAGCTGTGAGTAATTAACCGTTTTTCAGCACAATTTGGTGAAAGCGCCGAAGCCTTCAGGAAGCCTCAGTTTCCCATCACTACAATACACGACTTTGAATTGTATTACAAAAACTTTTCAGCAATTGCTAATAGTGAATATGTAATTATATATTACAGCATAAAAACTGATATTTGGTGTTTTACATCACTTGATTTAAGGCCTTAAAGGCTTCTAAACTGACAGTGACTACAGGGGAAAACCGATGAAAAGGACATGTCTAGCCATTCAACCATTTAAAGGTTTTAGACTTGAGGCTACTGATCTGTCCCCTGTATAAATTAAATTGTTAGGGAACTACTACCACATATCAGTTCAATTCTGTAACGGTTCTCTAACCACAGACGCTGGGAGACGGGAAGCAAGTACAGGGCGAGGATTTAATAGTAAATAGACATGAAACTAAACAAGAACAGCATGTGGACAAGCGAAACAGGAATGAAACAGTGACAGATATAGGGGAGTCCAGGTGAATCCAGGTCCAGGTGAATCTGGGTGCGCGTAACGATGGTGACGGGTGTGCGTAATGATGAGCAGCCTGGTGACCTCGAGCACGTGAGAAGGGGAGTGGGAGCAGACGTGACAAAAATTCGTACAGCATTCTCACTAACGAGTGCAACAAATGTAGCCTATTACAAGACACCTCATATGTTGTTGTTTTTTCTTTCTGGGGGATAGATCCGCTGTAATATTGCAGATAGATTGTAGGTTCATTTTAATTGTTTGCATCATTTATAATCCCTCTTATTTGAATTTTTTTTCTATACCTGACCATCCCTACCGTGATTGAAGTAAACTAATGGACAACAATTGCTAGTGCTACTTACAACTATTTTCGCTCACATCTACTGTACCTGTAGTTAAATAACTATTCATATATTCCTAATTTCCTTTTTCTTCAAGTGCTACATTTTCACCCACAGCTGCCGATCCACCATTCATTGCTATCTTAACTCCTGCCCTCCAGTGTCACAGATTAACCTTAATCTTTCCCAGTTTAACGCTATTTTGTTATTTCCTTTTGCAATACATTTCGACATATGTTAATGAGTCAGAAACAACAATACCGTTCACCCACTAGTGTTCTAAAGGTTTCTGGTGCTCCTCTAAGATGTCGCCTCACTGGATGGCCACCGTTTTGCAAGCTCCAACCCAATTTAGCATTTTTTGTGATTCTTTTTTAGTTTATTTTTACTTTCTTTTCATGAAACTTTTGAACATCAGATCGGCAGTTACTTACCTCAATTCCGGCTTCAACTTTGACTTTGACTTTGACTCCCAACTCATCTGCCCTGGGCTCTTTCTGTAATTTCGACCCAATTTTCAGGCTACCCAAGAGGAAACGCCAATGTTACACAGGCAAGAGAGGGTGGATACTGGCAAGTTTAAGGTGAAGGGAGAACCGGAAACCTCTTCCCTACATTCTACTGGCCAATGTGCAGTCACTTGATAATAAGACGGAGGACCTCCGATCGCGGATTTGCTACCAATGGGACTCTCAAAATGGCAATATTCTCTGCTTTTCTAAAACACGGCTCTCGGACAAGACCCCTCATGGCTATCCAATTCGATGGATTCCGTACATGTGTAGACAGGACAGTAGAGTCAGGAAATTGACTCGAGCGCGGTGGAAGTGTTGACCCATTGTTCACCCATCTTGGAATACCTGATGGTCAAATGCCGACCATTCTACCTCCCGAGGGAGTTTTCATCTGTTATCGTGACTGTTTTTATACATTCTACCTCAGGACAAGAAAAAGAACAAGCTGGCACTTAACGAACTGTACGAGGCTATGACCAAGCAGCAAAAACATACATCCAGAGGCTGCTTTTCTGGTTGCTGTCGATTTCAACTCCACGTCATTAAGACACGTGATGCCCAATTTCCATCAACACAACTCGCCACTAGGGACAGAACAGCTGGCAGGAATAGTCACAGTCATTTTCAACCTCTCTGTTTTAAGATGACCACCATCATTCTTGTCCCCAAGAACTCTTAAGGCTTCAAGCCACAATGATTACTGCCCTGTAGCACTCACATCTATAATCATGAAGGGCTTTGAGAGGCTGGTTATGGCAGACATCAGTTCCATCATCCAAGGCAACATAGAGCCACTCCAATATGCATACCGCCTCAACAGTTCCATAGACGAAGCAATCTCAATTGCACTCCACACTGCCCTCACCCACCTAGATAAAAAATAATATCTATGTGAGAATGCCGCTCTCACATAGGTATTTACTGTGCATTCTACAGTGTTTTACTGTAGAACTTATAGAAAAGTATTTCAGTGTGTTGTAAGACACATTTACGGTATTCTACTGTGCGTTCTATTTTTTTTTTACTACTGTTGAAATTACAGTAAAGTCTTCCATTGTAGGCCTAAGCTTCTCTTCCTTTATATATGTTTTTGAAATATCAGTCATACAGTGGACGCCTACTGTAGGCCTATATGTCATGTTTGTCATTTATTGTCATGTCTTGTCCCTGTGCTCCCCATGCTATTCGTTTCCCTCTGCTGGTCTTGTTTGGTTCTATCCCTCTCTCTCCCCCTCCCTCTCTCACTCTCTCGCTCTCTCTTCTCTCTGTCGTTCCGTTCCTGCTCCCAGCTGTTCCTATTCCCCTAATCATCATTTAGTCTTCCCACACCTGTTCCCGATCCTTTCCCCTGATTAGAGTCCCTATTTATTCCTTTATGATCCGTTCCTGTCCCGTCGGTTCCTTGTATTGTATTCACCATGCTGTGATTGCGTTTCGCCCTGTCCTGTCGTGTTTTTGCCGTGATTGTGTATCACCCTGTCCTGTCGTGTTTTGTGCCTTCATCAGATGCTGCGTGTGAGCAGGTGTCTCAGTCGACTACGGCCTGCGCCTACCCGGCGACCTGCAGTCTGTGGCCGCTTCTCCAGTTGTTTCCCCTCTACGAGTCTAGAGGATTTCTGTTATTCCGTTTTGGACTTTAATAAACTCTGTTTCTGTTAAGTCGCGTTTGGGTCCTCTTTCACCTGCATGACAGAAGGAACCGACCAAGGAATGGACCCAGCGACTTCAGACGCTCGTTACACTGCCGTCGAGATCCAAGGAGCCATGCTCGGCAGACACGAGCAGGAATTGTCTGCTGCTCGCCATGCCGTGGAAAACCTGGCTGCTCAGGTTTCCGACCTCTCTGGACAGTTCCAGAGTCTACGTCTCGTGCCACCTGTTACTTCCTGGCCTGCCGAGCCTCCAGAACCTAGGGTTAATAACCCACCTTGCTACTCCGGGCAGCCCACTGAGTGCCGCTCCTTTCTCACGCAGTGTGAGATTGTGTTCTCTCTCCAACCCAACACATACTCTAGAGAGAGAGCTCGGGTTGCTTACGTCATTTCACTCCTTACTGGCCGGGCTCGAGAATGGGGCACAGCTATCTGGGAGGCAAGGGCTGTTTGCTCTAACGATTTCCAGAACTTTAAAGAGGAGATGATTCGGGTTTTTGACCGTTCAGTTTTTGGTGGGGAGGCTTCTAGGGCCCTGGCTTCCTTATGCCAAGGTGAACGGTCCATAACGGATTATTCCATTGAGTTTCGCACTCTTGCTGCCTCTAGTGAGTGGAACGAGCCGGCGCTGCTCGCTCGTTTTCTGGAGGGACTCCACGCAGTGGTTAAGGATGAGATTCTCTCCCGGGAGGTTCCTTCAGATGTGGACTCTTTGATTGCTCTCGCCATCCGCATAGAACGACGGGTAGATCTTCGTCACCGGGCTCGTGGAAGAGAGCTCGCATCAACGGTGTTTCCCTGCTCCGCATCGCAACCATCTCCCCCCTCTGGCTTTGAGACTGAGCCCATGCAGCTGGGAGGGATTCGCATCTCGAATAAGGAGAGGGAACGGAGGATTACCAACCGCCTGTGCCTCTATTGTGGAGTTGCTGGACATTTTGTTAATTCATGTCCAGTAAAAGCCAGAGCTCATCTGTAAGCGGAGGGCTACAGGTGAGCGCAACTACTCAAGTCTCTCCATCAAAGTCCTGTACTACTTTGTCGGTCCACCTACGCTGGACCGGTTCGGGTGCTACATGTAGTGCCTTGATAGACTCTGGGGCTGAGGGTTGTTTCATGGACGAAGCATGGGTTCGGAAACATGACATTCCTTTCAGAGAATTAGATAAGCCTACGCCCATGTTCGCCTTAGATGGTAGTCATCTTCCCAGTATCAGATTTGAGACACTACCTTTAACCCTCACAGTATCTGGTAACCACAGTGAGACTATTTCTTTTTTGATTTTCCGTTCACCGTTTACACCTGTTGTTTTGGGTCATCCCTGGCTAGTATGTCATAATCCTTCTATTAATTGGTCTAGTAATTCTATCCTATCCTGGAACGTTTCTTGTCATGTGAAGTGTTTAATGTCTGCCATCCCTCCCGTTTCTTCTGTCCCTACTTCTCAGGAGGAACCTGGCGATTTGACAGGAGTGCCGGAGGAATATCATGATCTGCGCACGGTCTTCAGTCGGTCCCGAGCCAACTCCCTTCCTCCTCACCGGTCGTATGATTGTAGTATTGATCTCCTTCCGGGGACCACTCCTCCTCGAGGTAGACTATACTCTCTGTCGGCTCCCGAACGTAAGGCTCTCGAGGATTATTTGTCTGTGTCTCTTGACGCCGGTACCATAGTGCCTTCTTCCTCTCCGGCCGGGGCGGGGTTCTTTTTGTTAAGAAGAAGGACGGTACTCTGCGCCCCTGCGTGGATTATCGAGGGCTGAATGACATAACGGTTAAGAATCGTTATCCGCTTCCCCTTATGTCATCAGCCTTCGAGATTCTGCAGGGAGCCAGGTGCTTTACTAAGTTGGACCTTCGTAACGCTTACCATCTCGTGCGCATCAGAGAGGGGGACGAGTGGAAAACGGCGTTTAATACTCCGTTAGGGCATTTTGAGTACCGGGTTCTGCCGTTCGGTCTCGCCAATGCGCCAGCTGTTTTTCAGGCATTAGTTAATGATGTTCTGAGAGACATGCTGAACATTTTTGTTTTTGTCTATCTTGACGATATCCTGATTTTTTCTCCGTCACTCGAGATTCATGTTCAGCACGTTCGACGTGTTCTACAGCGCCTTTTAGAGAATTGTCTCTACGTAAAGGCTGAGAAGTGCTCTTTTCATGTCTCCTCCGTTACTTTTCTCGGTTCCGTTATTTCCGCTGAAGGCATTCAGATGGATTCCGCTAAGGTCCAAGCTGTCAGTGATTGGCCCGTTCCAAGGTCACGTGTCGAGTTGCAGCGCTTTTTAGGTTTCGCTAATTTCTATCGGCGTTTCATTCGTAATTTCGGTCAAGTTGCTGCCCCTCTCACAGCTCTTACTTCTGTCAAGACGTGTTTTAAGTGGTCCGGTTCCGCCCAGGGAGCTTTTGATCTTCTAAAAGAACGTTTTACGTCCGCTCCTATCCTCGTTACTCCTGACGTCACTAGACAATTCATTGTCGAGGTTGACCTTCAGAGGTAGGCGTGGGAGCCATTCTATCCCAGCGCTTCCAGTCTGACGATAAGGTTCATCCTTGCGCTTATTTTTCTCATCGCCTGTCGCCATCTGAGCGCAACTATGATGTGGGTAACCGTGAACTGCTCGCCATCCGCTTAGCCCTAGGCGAATGGCGACAGTGGTTGGAGGGGGCGACCGTTCCTTTTGTCGTTTGGACAGACCATAAGAACCTTGAGTACATCCGTTCTGCCAAACGACTTAATGCCCGTCAAGCTCGTTGGGCGTTGTTTTTCGCTCGTTTCGAGTTTGTGATTTCTTACCGTCCGGGTAGCAAGAACACCAAGCCTGATGCCTTATCCCGTCTGTTTAGTTCTTCTGTGGCTTCTACTGATCCCGAGGGGATTCTTCCTTATGGGCGTGTTGTCGGGTTAACAGTCTGGGGAATTGAAAGACAGGTTAAGCAAGCACTCACGCACACTGCGTCGCCGCGCGCTTGTCCTAGTAACCTCCTTTTCGTTCCTGTTTCCACTCGTCTGGCTGTTCTTCAGTGGGCTCAGGTCTGCCAAGTTAGCGGGTCATCCCGGTGTTCGAGGCACTCTTGCGTCTATTCGCCAGCGCTTTTGGTGGCCGACTCAGGAGCGTGACACGCGCCGTTTCGTGGCTGCTTGTTCGGACTGCGCGCAGACTAAGTCGGGTAACTCTCCTCCTGCCGGTCGTCTCAGACCGCTCCCCATTCCTTCTCGACCATGGTCTCACATTGCCTTAGACTTCATTACCGGTCTGCCTTTGTCTGCGGGGAAGACTGTGATTCTGACGGTTGTCGATAGGTTCTCTAAGGCGGCACATTTCATTCCCCTCGCTAAACTTCCTTCCGCTAAGGAGACGGCACAAATCATTATTGAGAATGTATTCAGAATTCATGGCCTCCCGTTAGACGCCGTTTCAGACAGAGGCCCGCAATTCACGTCACAGTTTTGGAGGGAGTTCTGTCGTTTGATTGGTGCGTCCGTCAGTCTCTCTTCCGGGTTTCATCCCCAGTCTAACGGTCAAGCAGAGAGGGCCAATCAGACGATTGGTCGCATACTACGCAGCCTTTCTTTCAGAAACCCTGCGTCTTGGGCAGAACAGCTCCCCTGGGCAGAATACGCTCACAATTCGCTTCCTTCGTCTGCTACCGGGTTATCTCCGTTTCAGAGTAGTCTGGGTTACCAGCCTCCTCTGTTCTCATCCCAGCTTGCCGAGTCCAGCGTTCCCTCCGCTCAAGCGTTTGTCCAACGTTGTGAGCGCACCTGGAGGAGGGTGAGGTCTGCACTTTGCCGTTACAGGGCACAGACGGTGAGAGCCGCCAATAAACGCAGGATTAAGAGTCCAAGGTATTGTTGCGGCCAGAGAGTGTGGCTTTCCACTCGCAACCTTCCTCTTACGACAGCTTCTCGTAAGTTGACTCCGCGGTTCATTGGTCCGTTCCGTGTCTCCCAGGTCGTCAATCCTGTCGCTGTGCGACTGCTTCTTCCGCGACATCTTCGTCGCGTCCATCCTGTCTTCCATGTCTCCTGTGTTAAGCCCTTTCTTCGCACCCCGTTCGTCTTCCCTCCCCCCTCCCGTCCTTGTCGAGAGCGCACCTATTTACAAGGTACATAAGATTATGGACATGCGTTCTCGGGGACGGGGTCACCAATACCTAGTGGATTGGGAGGGTACGGTCCTGAGGAGAGGAGTTGGGTTCCGTCTCGGGACGTGCTGGACCGTTCGCTCATCGATGATTTCCTCCGTTGCCGCCAGGATTCCTCCTCGAGTGCGCCAGGAGGCGCTCGGTGAGTGGGGGTACTGTCATGTTTGTCATTTATTGTCATGTCTTGTCCCTGTGCTCCCCATGCTATTCGTTTCCCTCTGCTGGTCTTGTTTGGTTCTATCCCTCTCTCTCCCCCTCCCTCTCTCACTCTCTCGCTCTCTCTTCTCTCTGTCGTTCCGTTCCTGCTCCCAGCTGTTCCTATTCCCCTAATCATCATTTAGTCTTCCCACACCTGTTCCCGATCCTTTCCCCTGATTAGAGTCCCTATTTATTCCTTTATGATCCGTTCCTGTCCCGTCGGTTCCTTGTATTGTATTCACCATGCTGTGATTGCGTTTCGCCCTGTCCTGTCGTGTTTTTGCCGTGATTGTGTATCACCCTGTCCTGTCGTGTTTTGTGCCTTCATCAGATGCTGCGTGTGAGCAGGTGTCTCAGTCGACTACGGCCTGCGCCTACCCGAAGCGACCTGCAGTCTGTGGCCGCTTCTCCAGTTGTTTCCCCTCTACGAGTCTAGAGGATTTCTGTTATTCCGTTTTGGACTTTAATAAACTCTGTTTCTGTTAAGTCGCGTTTGGGTCCTCTTTCACCTGCATGACACTATATGCATGCAATGCCCTGATGCATTTATCACAGTTGAACCGTGAGGTGGACAGTTTTTGTTTTACGAAGGGTAAAAACAATAGGCTATAAAGTTTTCAATATTCTACGCATCGGAAAAAAAAAACAGAAATTTGTTATTGGCACTTTTTTAAGGACGCATAACGTTGGATTCTTCCTTCATGTGGTTTTCGGCAGACTAGACGCTTTGTTTGCGTATTGCTGCTTTTCACTGTTCAGAAACGGCATTGCACATTTGTTTATACATACATACGTACATACATACATGCATACATACATTCTCTGCTGCTGCTGCTACCAATTCAATCTTCTGGGATTTCCTTACCATCTGTGTGGTACAATTAATGACAATAGCAATAAACGCCAATAAGCCAACCTTACTAAAATGTTCGGGTCACTCTGTACTGGCCTACTACTCACAAGGATCCTTTCAGTCTCCCTCACCTTTTGCCTACCATCCTCTACTTTCCTCACTCCCTCAGCATATGACAGTTTCTGCATTGCTCTCAACCTGGAAACTTCCACCTGTCCCACTCGCACAGGACGTTTCTGACCCCAAACAACATGGCCACCCCCACAATTGAAACACTCTACTTTTTTCCACCGAAAGGTCACACTCCTTTGTCGCATGCCCTCCTGCACACTTCTCACACCTTGGAATCTCCCTCCTGCTTACTGTTGTAACATGACCATAAACCTGAAACACCGGAGTGTGTGTTCAGAACAACAACTTATACACCCTAGCATGACTTTATCGGCAAACAATCTGCATCAAACTCCGAAGGACAGACGGGGTCTTCTCAGTTTTGCGCTCGACGCCAGGCCTGCATTTAAAATAAATAAATGAGGGACAACAGGATGGTTTTGCAGAACATTTGCGGGTCAGTGTAGCCTACATGAAAAACAATGTTAGGCACATTCTGTACGGGCAGTTGAGTTTTGGCCGCATGATAATTTTTTTTGGGGGGCCCAATTCAACTAACCATCCTAAAATGATGTGGTGTTTTTGGGGTAACAGTAACATTATACGATGTTATACGATGTCATTATGTGACCCACCACCCCGACATTGGATAAAAGTAGAGACTCAGAGCTAGAAAATGGTATATCATGCACTGCAGTCGAGGAACAATCCTGAAAGTAACTGCTTTGAAAGTTGATCAACTTGTAACCCCACGTTTGAAAAAATGGCCTGTGAATTTTTTGGTACACCTACTGGAGAGCTCTTCTTTGTCTACACCCATTCAGCATCGTTCACACCCGCTTAAGCCTTAGCCCCGCCGATCACTTTAATGATTCACATGTGAGGCCATGTGCTAAACAGAGTGAGCAAGGTAGTGTAGTAAACAACCAAAGATTTCAAGACTAAAAGTGGTGAAGTTAGTAACAAAAAAGTAGTTGTAAAAATACACTTCATCTAGTCCTTGGCCTATATCCTAAACTGACTTTGGTGCAGGTCATGTTGTCCTTCACATTACTGTCGTTAGTGAACACACACTATATCGAATCAAATCAATGTTTATTTGTCACATGCACATGATACAGAAGGTGTAAATGGTACAGTGGAATGGCTACTTGCATAGTGAAGTCTTTTGTTTAGACTTCTAGCTAGCTAGCTAGACAATGACCATAATCCCAACCCACACTACCATGCATGGATCTGCAGGGAGCTAACGCTAAGTGTTGTATTTGTATATGGCTTAGGCCAATGACCAGAGGGGGGGGGGGGGACAGGTCAGGTGTATTCGGAATGCTTTGAACATTAAAAATTAACCCAAAATTCGAAGACTTCAAATTTAAAGTATGCTAATATCTTGTTCAACGTTTTTAGAAATTAGATGGGGAGACAGGCAAATGTGAGGACAGTGGGAATGTCAGAGGGAATACTCCGCACAAGAAAAACTAATGTTGATGGCAGTGGATAACCAAATCATAGATTACAGTTTCCTTGTCCATAGACTGCTTCCAAACATTCTCTTTAAAATAGGGCTGAAATATCACATTTACATAAGTATTCAGACCCTTTACTCAGTACTTTGTTGAAGCATCTTTGGAAGTGATTACAGCCTCGAGTCTTCTTGGGTATGACGCTACAAGCTTGGAACACCTGTATTTGGGAAGTTTCTCCCATTCGTCTCTGCAGATCCTCTCAAGCTGTCAGGTTGGATGGGGAGTGTCACTGTGCAACTATTTTCAGGTCTCTCCAGAGATGTTCAATCGAGCTCTGGCTGGGCCACTTCAGGCCAGAGTTCAATCTTAGTTTCATCAGACCGGAGAATCTTGTTTCTCATGGTCAGAGTCCTTCAGGTGCCTTTTGACAAACTCCAAGTGGGCTGTCATGTGCCTTTTTACTGCGGAGTAGCTTCCGTTTGGCCATTCTACCATAAAGGCCTGCCTGATTGGTTGAGTGCTACAGAGATGGTAATCCTTCTGGAAGGTTCTCCCATCTCCACAGAGGAACTCTGGAGCTCTGTCAGAGTGACCATTGAACCTGAACCAGGCCATTCTCCCCAATTGCTCAGTTTGGCTGGGCGGCCAGCTCTAGTAAGAGTTTTGGTGGTTACAAACTTCTTCCAATGATGGAGGCCAATGATGGAGGCCACTGTGTTCTTGGGGACCTTCAATGCTGCAGAAGTGTTTTGGTACCCTTCCCCAGATCTGTGCCTCGACACAATCCTGTTTCGTTGCTCTATGGATAATTCCTTCAACCTCATGGCTTGGTTTTTGCTCTGACATGCACTGTCAACTGTGGGACCTTTATATAGACAGGTGTGTGCTTTTCCAAAGCATGTCCAATCAATTGAATTTACCACAGGTGGACTCTAACAAGTCAATGTGTCTGATTACTTCCAAATGTACTGTATCAATATTCAGGTGGTTTATTCATACTAGCTGAAAACTCATGCCATCCTCTTACACTACATAGACAAAATATATGTGTTTGTGAGTCCTCCTCTACCATCGTTGCCTAGCATGTGCACTATACTAAATTGTCCTGGAGCATTTAACATCCAATGTGTATTTGTAGGAGTTATTCAAAACTGTCCATGAATGGCTGAAAAAATACATAGTCACATATAAATAATTTTCAAAGACACAAGTAGGCATGTCAGACACTAGCAAAATTGTGAAGAAGCAGAATAATCAAATACTGTAATTGTGGGGAATAACAGTAGGGTTCTTGCTGGAAAGTTATTAATTACACTTTGGATGGTGTATCAATACACCCAGTCACTACAAAGATACAGGCGCCCTTCCTAACTCGGTTGCCGTAGAGGAAGCAAACAGCTCAGGGATTTCAACATGGGGCCAATCACTGGTCACTTTAAAACAGTCACAACAAAATGAAAAGAATGAAGCCTTTATAGAATAATAACATGCATCCTGTTTGCAACAAGGCACTAAAGTAATACTGCAAAAAATGAGGCAAAGCAATTCACTTTTTTGCCCTGAATACAAAGTGTTATGTTTTGGGCAGATCCTATACAACACATTACTGAGTACCACTGTCCAATTTGTGGTGGCTGCATTATGTTATGGCTATGCTTGCAATCGTTAAGGACTGGGGAGTTTTTCAGGATAAAAAGAAACGTAATGGAGCTAAGCACAGGCAAAATCCTACTGGAAAACCTGGTTCCGTCCGCTTCCACCAGGCACTGTGAGATGCATTCACCTTTCAGCAGGACAATAACCTAAAACACAAGGCCAAATCTACATTGGAGTTGCTTGCCAAGAAGACTGAATGTTTCTGTGTGGCTGAGTTACAGTTTTGACTTAAATCTACTTGAAGATCTATGGCAAGAACTGAAAATGATCAACCAATTTGACTGAGCTTGAAGAATTTAGAAAATAATAATGGGCAAATGTTGCACAATCCAGGTGTAGAAAGCTGTTAGACTTATCCAGAAAGACTCACAGCTGTATTCACTGCCAAAGGTGCTCTACAAAGTATGGACTCAGGGGTGTGAATACTAGATATTTCTGTATTTCATTTTCAATACATTTACACAAATTTATTTAAAAAAACACATTTCTTACTTTATCATTATGGGGTATTGTGTGTAGATGGCTGAGAAATGTATTTTATATATATTTTTCTATTCAAGCTGCAACACAACAAAATGTGGATTAAGTCCAGAGGTATGAGTACCTTCTAAAGGAACTGTTATTGCTATTCTTTGAGGGCTTACGTTCCGAACCCACTTCGGTGCTTTAGGTGCCAAGGATTGTAATGTGTGTAGAAGGGAGATTTCACGATGTAAGAAATGTGCAGGAGGGCATAGTCAGATGGAGTGTACAGTTGGGATAGAGAAAGCACTGTGTCAACTATGGGGATGCCCATGCAGCCTGGTGTACGATTGTTTAGGGCCAAGTAGTGTGATGGGGTGGGTTTTTTGTTGGGGATAGTGTACAGGTGCAGGGTTAGATGGTGGTGCAATTTTAAGGTTTTCTCATTCTCCTTTTCCCTTTTTTTATAATACTTCCTTTAGGGGAACTGAGAAAGGCAGTAATATCATAAGCGTCTAGTCTGCTGGAAATTCACAAGAAGTCCTTCACCATAGCAGTCATTCTGAGTGCAGGTTTTGGCTGATAAAAGATTCAAATAGTTGGCTATTCATTTTCTGTCTGGATTTCAATAGGAATTACTAATCACTTCACGAACCAGCGTGTTGTGACTCGCAGGTCTGATGTGGTCCATGAGCCAGGATCAAACTATAGTGTCGACGATAACTAAGCCATAACTAAAGGCCTTATGAAATGTATAATTTGTGGTCATACAGGGTTTACTTTAAATTGAAACGCATTAACTTAGGCAGGCGCTTGGTGAAGGCTTCTTTGAATTGCAACAACCATTTCACTGTCACTAACAAATACAGTCATGGGTGGGTATCTCTCTCATTCGCTCAAAAGACATGCTGGATTGTACAGTATGCAAATAGGGCAGTGTTCATACACCCTCAGTGTTTAAAACCTATTCGCCTTGTGCTGAATAAACGTGTTTATGTGACTAAAAAGTGTTACATGCGAAGAAAAATGTTTGCGCCGTTTACAATCGAAACACTGTGCCGTGTTTTCATCTGCATTATTTGACTCGTTTAAATCCAAATTCAGATCCTAAACACTTAGTTTTACGGTGTAGGGTGATGTTCCATTATTAGAGATGGGCCCTGGCCTGGCAACACATTATAAACAATCACAGACATGGGGCACGTTCAGCAGGACATAGCATATACAAAATATTATATGTAAAACAAACAGCTCTGTGTGACATGTAGAATAAGGAATCAGGTCAGCTCTATTCGTGGTATTTCTATCTGCAACGTTCGACAACGTTTGGCTACTTAATGTGGCCCTGATGAACCAAACCCTCTGACCTACACAGCTCTGACAGGCATTACAAAATACATTTACTGGCACCATAGAAAAGGATGTCAATATCCTCTGAATGGCAATGCTAATGATATCATAGTAGAGAGGAGTTGGTGTAATGTACTGTCGTGGCCAAAAGTTTTGAGAATGACACATATTAATTTCCACAAAGTTTGCTGCTTCAGTGTTTTTAGATATTTTTGTCAGCTGTTACTATGGAATACTGAAGTATAATTACAAGCATTTCATAAGTGTCAAAGGCTTTTATTGACAATTACATGAAGTTGATGCAAATAGTCAATTTTTGCAGTGTTGACCCTTCTTTTTCAAGACCTCTGCAATCCGCCCTGGCATGCTGTCAATTAACTTCTGGGCCACATCCTGACTGATGGCAGCCCATTCTTGCATAATCAATGCCTGGAGTTTGTCAGAATTTGGGTTTTTGTTTGTTCACCCAACTCTTGAAGATTGACCACAAGATCTCAATGGGATTAAGGTCTGGGGAGTTTCCTGGCCATGGATCCAAAACATTGATGTTTTGTTCCCTGAGCCACTTAGTTATCACGTTTGCCTCAAACTGTTCATGGATGGTTGGGAGAAATTGCTCTCGGAGGATGTGTTGGTACCATTTTCTATTCATGGCTGTGTTCTTAGGCAAAATTGTGTGTGAGCCCACTCCCTTGGCTGAGAAGCTTTACATTTACATTTACATTTACATTTACATTTAAGTCATTTAGCAGACGCTCTTATCCAGAGCGACTTACAAATTGGTGCATTCACCCTATGACATCCAGTGGAACAGTCACTTTACAATAGTGCATCTAAAACTTAGGGGGGGGGGGGTGAGAGGGATTACTTATCCTATCCTAGGTATTCCTTAAAGAGGTGGGGTTTCAGGTGTCTCCGGAAGGTGGTGATTGACTCCGCTGTCCTGGCGTCGTGAGGGAGTTTGTTCCACCATTGGGGGGCCAGGGCAGCGAACAGTTTTGACTGGGCTGAGCGGGAGCTGTACTTCCTCAGTGGTAGGGAGGCGAGCAGGCCAGAGGTGGATGAACGCAGTGCCCTTGTTTGGGTGTAGGGCCTGATCAGAGCCTGGAGGTACTGAGGTGCCGTTCCCCTCACAGCTCCGTAGGCAAGCACCATGGTCTTGTAGCGGATGCGAGCTTCAACTGGAAGCCAGTGGAGAGAACGGAGGAGCGGGGTGACGTGAGAGAACTTGGGAAGGTTGAACACCAGACGGGCTGCGGCGTTCTGGATGAGTTGAAGGGGTTTAATGGCACAGGCAGGGAGCCCAGCCAACAGCGAGTTGCAGTAATCCAGACGGGAGATGACAAGTGCCTGGATTAGGACCTGCGCCGCTTCCTGTGTGAGGCAGGGTCGTACTCTGCGGATGTTGTAGAGCATGAACCTACAGGAACGGGCCACTGCCTTGATGTTGGTTGAGAACGACAGGGTGTTGTCCAGGATCACGCCAAGGTTCTTGGCGCTCTGGGAGGAGGACACAATGGAGTTGTCAACCGTGATGGCGAGATCATGGAACGGGCAGTCCTTCCCCGGGAGGAAGAGCAGCTCCGTCTTGCCGAGGTTCAGCTTGAGGTGGTGATCCGTCATCCACACTGATATGTCTGCCAGACATGCAGAGATGCGATTCGCCACCTGTTGGCATGACAAAGGACTGATGGTAGTGCCCACCTTGTCTTTTCCAGGTGCCCCAAACAATTGGAAAGGGGATTCATCAGAGAAAATGACTTTACCCCAGTCCTCAGCAGTCCAATCCCTATACCTTTTGCAGAATATCAGTCTGTCCCTGATGTTTTTCCTGGAAAGAAGTGGCTTCTTTGCTGCCCTTCTTGACACCAGGCCATCCTCCAAAAGGCTTCACCTCACTGTGCATGCAGATGCACTCACACCTGCCTGCTGCCATTCCTGAGCAAGCTCTGTACTGGTGGTGCCCTGATCCCGCAGCTGAATCAACTGTAGGAGACATTTCTGGCGCTTGCTGGACTTTCTTGGGTGCCCTGAAGCCTTCTTCACAACCATTGATCTGCTCTCCTTGAAGTTCTTTATGATCCGATAAATGGTTGATTTAGGTGCAATCTTACTGGCAGCAATATCCTTGCCTGTGAAGCCCTTTTTGTGCAAAGCAATGATGACGGCATGTGTTTCCTTGCAACCAACCATGGTTGACGGAGGAAGAACAATGATTCCAAGCAACACCCTCCTTTTGAAGCTTTCCAGTCTGTTATTCCAACTCAATCAGCATGACAGAGGGATCTCCAGCCTTGTCCTCGTCAACACTCACACCTGTGTTAATGAGAGAATCACTGACATGTCAGCTGGTCCTTTTGTGGCAGGGCTGAAATGCAGTGGAAATGTTTTTTTGGTGTTCAGTTCATTTGCATGGCAAAGAGGGACTTTGCAATTAATCTGATCACTCTTCATAACGTTCTGGAGTATATGCAAATTGCCATCACACAAACTGAGGCAGCAGACTTTGAAAATGTATATTTGTGTCATTCTCAAAATGTTTGGCCACGACTGGACTGTAAAAATGACATTAACATATCAAAAGGCATAAGTGTTCAGGTTTTGAAGTGCATTATGAATAAGAAGTACATACACATTCAGAATTGCACTCACATTGACTCATAAACATGCTTGCACACACACGCACGCAGACACACACAGCGCATGAAATTAGGAAGTTAGTCCCATTACTCTCCATTGTGTAAAGTACAATTTTCCACCAAGTTAAAGTGCTTTTAGTATTGTTAACATACATCTTCAATGCATATATTCCAGTGAAAAGAAAACATAAAAGAACAAACTCTGAACATCAGGGTTGGTGTCAATTCCATTTCAATGCCAGACAATTGAGGATGTACACTGAAATTACAATTATTTTCAATGCTTTTCAAGAAGGACCATTTGGATTTGGAATTTGGTTTACTTTACTTTTTTGACTGGAATTTAAACATAATTTACCCCAGCCCTGCTAAACATATATTCAGAAGAATGAGTACTGGCATTGTTCGCATCGATAGGGACAAATGCGCATACATACAATATGATATATTCAGTCAAAATCCTTCAAGAAAAATAGTTTGTTTTCCAGTGCTTCCACTCCCAGTACCTTTTTGTGTAAAAAACAGACAGTACCATGATTCTGTGATTATGTCCAAGTAAACCATGTTATGTTCACATAAACCAGTCAACCTTTATAGTTACACAAGTACTTTCATAAAAAAAATACAGACATATGAAGTTTAAAAAGCCCCTTTAGTCCATCTTTGATTACAGTACAGTAAACCCAGATCGGATGTACAGTATGTTGTCCCTTTCCAGGTTATTGCTTGTGGAATCCTCATCAACCACAAGGGGTGATACATTCCCATCAAATCCAAAACACAAGCGCATGTGTGTGTGTGTGTTTTGTGTTCACGTTTCCCAACAGGGGAGCAGCTCTTCTCTATTGCATTCAATAATGTTTTCTCACTTGATAATTGTTCAATGTCCATACATATCTCCTATCATATCTCCTTGCTCTCTCATTGCATCCTACTAGTGCTCTCTCTCTAGACATTGCTGATACGGACACTGAGAAGACTACTATCTCGCCCCCTGCCCCTCCCCCTCTCCTCCCCTCTATAGCCCTCCTCCAGTTTGATCTTCTCCGGGTCTGCCCCTTCCTCCGCGCCCCCTCTGTTGCTGCCATGGTAAAGGGAGGAGCGCATGGCTGGGCTTGGGGGCGAGGCCTGTTTGACGAGGGGGGTGGTCTTTGTTTTGGCCACCTTGTCAAAGAAGGCGAAGTCGGCCACATACTTCCCCGAGGGGGACAGGGAGACCACGGGGGGGAACTCGTACCCCCACAGGATCTCGTCAGGCAGGTAGGAGGTGCGCACCTGGCAGGTGGCGGAGGTGGGCTCCACCGTGGCACTCATGATCACCAGCAGCTCAAAGTCTGCCAGATCCGGATCCGTCCAGCCCCCTCCTACGACAGAGAGAATGAAAGAAAGGTACAAACGCTTTAGCACTAAATATGCATGAGCCAGAATGGACTGTAACAATAACAGGCTAAATTTTATATCTTGACTTACCATCTGATTTCTCTGCTGAATCCAAATCACAAAATGAATGGACTAAATGGCGTGGGACTTCCTTGCGTAAAACCAAAGCTAAAGTTGCACCATGGCGACTGAGCTATAAACACAGTCCATTGAGAGAAGGTAGTGTGTGGCCTCTTACCATACATACACTCTCTTTCCACAAGCCTGCTCCAAAACATAAAACCCACACAGCTACTCACAAAAACACACACTTACTGTAAACAAAAATGACTATACTCATAAAGGACATCAAGCACACTGTTCAAGCGGTTGTTCCTGAAATCCGATCACACATTCATACAAAGACCCATTAAAGAAAACATATACATAATGATACCATTAACATGCGCATCACCTTTCACTAACACACGGCCACCATTACACAAATAACACGCTACAAGGCATATACACTCCAACAAGCACACACCTGCGTCAACAGCCCACACTCAGAGATGTTCCGTCATCTGTGAAAACAGCCCTTATCCTAACCTGAACCCAGTACTGCTCTCACTGAGGCAAAAACAGTGTTTCGTAACACACACACATATGCATGCACCAGTGGAGGCTGCTGAGGGGAGGATGGCTCATAATAATGGCTGAAAACCATGTATTTGATACCATTCCACTCCAGCCATTACCACAAGCCCATCCTCCCCAATTAAGGTTCCAGCACGCACGCACGCACACACACACACACACATACATACATACATACATACATACATACATACATACATACATACATACGCACGCACGCACGCACGCACGCACGCACGCACGCACGCACGCACGCACGCACACACACACACACACACACACACACACACACACACACACACACATACATACATACATACATACATACATACATACATACATACATACATACATACATACATACATACATACATACATACATACATACATACATATAGTACAAAATGCATGGTATGTGGTAGACAGTCTAGTTAGTCAGAGGAGCTTTTTCTTCAGAACCTGCCCCAGTTCCTACGCTGGTTCCTACGCCAACACCATAACACCACTCTCTCAAACGGCTAAGTCCGCCCTCTCTTGGCACAGGCCTGAGGCCTGAGAAGTTAAACAAATTACCCCAGCTCAGAGCCGTTTCAATAGAGAAGTAGGCAAAACTTGAGACGCTGCTGACGGTGTTTGCAATTCCCCCAAACAAACAAAAAAACAACTCTCAGAGAATGAGTGCACAACTGGTAGTCGCTTATACAGTTGAAGTTGGAAGTTTACATACACTTAGGTTGGAGTCTTTAAAACTCGTTTTTTAACCACTCCACAAATTTCTTGTTAACAAACTATAGTTTTGGCATGTCGGTTAGGACATCTACTTTGTACATGACACAATTCATTTTCCCAACAACTGTTTACAGACCGATTATTTCACGTATAATTCATTGTATCACAATTCCAGTGGTCAGAAGTGTACATACACTAAGTTGATTGTGCCTTTACACAGCTTGGAAAATTCTAGAAAATTGTCCTGGCTTTAGAAGCTTCTGATGAATTATGTCAATTAGCCTGAGTCAATTGGAGGTGTACCTGTGGATGTATTTCAAGGCCTACCTTCAAACTCAGTGCCTCTTTGCTTGACATCATGGGAAAATCTAAAGAAATCACACAAGACCTCGTAAAATAATTGTAGACCTCTACAAGTCTGGTTCATCCTTGGGAGCAATTTCCAAATGCCTGACGGTACCACCATACAAACAGTACGCAAATATAAACACCATGTGACCATGCTGCCGTCATACCGCTCAGGGAGGAGACACGTTCTGTCTCCTAGAGATGAACATACTTCGGTACGATAAGTGCAAATAAATCCCAGAACAACAGCTAAGGAAGGGCCTTGTGAAGATGCTGGAGGAAACAGGTACAAAAGTATCTATATTCGCAGTAAAATGAGTCCTATATCGACATAACCTGAAAGGCCGCTCAGCAAGGAAGAACCCACTGCTCCAAAACCACCATAAAAAAGCCAGACTACGGTTTGCAACTGCACATGGGGACAAAGATCATACTTTTTGGAGAAATGTCCTCTGGTATTATGAAACAAAAATTGAACTGTTTGGTCATAATGACCATTGTTTTGTTTGGAGGAAAAAGGGGGAGGCTTGCAATCTGAAGAACATCATCCCAACCGTGAAGCACGGGGGTGGCAGCATCATGTTGTGGGGGTGCATTGCTGCAGGAGGGACTGGTGCACTTCACAAAATAGATGGCATCATGAGGGAGGACAATTATGTTGATATATTGAAGCAACATCTCAAGACATCAGTCAGGAAGTTAAAGCTTGGTTGCAAGTGGATCTTCCAAATGGATAATGACCCCAAGCAAACTTCCAAAGTTGTGGCAAAATGGCTTAAGGACAACAAATCAAGGTATTGGAGTGGCCACAAAGCCCTGACCTCAATATAGAAAATGTGTGGGCAGAACTGAAAAAGCGTGTGCTAGCAAGGAGGCCTACAAACCTGACTCAGTTACACCAGCTCTGTCAGGAGGAATGGGCCAAAAGTCACCCAACTTATTGTGGGAAGCTTGTGGAAGGCTACCTAAAACGTTTGACCCAAGTTAAACAATTTAAAGGCAATGCTACCAAATACTAATTGAGTGTATGTAAACATCTGACCCACTGGGAATGTGATGATTGAAATAAAAGCTGAGAAATCATTCTCTCTACTATTATTCTGACATTTCACATTCTTAAAATAAAGTGGTGATCCTAACTGACCTAAGACAGGGCATGTGTACTCGGATTCAATGTCAGGAATTGTGAAACTGAGTTGAAATGTATTTGGCTAAGGTGTATGTAAACCTCTGACTTCAACTGCATGTCATTCAGATGGCTAGCTCCCGGCAAAGGCTGGCTAGTATTACTTAGCTAGCTAGAAGGATGAAGTAAGAAGCTAACTTGAAACAGAGCCTGCCTCAGCAGGATAAATAAATTGGTTACTAAGTTCTCATAATTACTTTGCATAACAAAGTAGGCTACTGAAAGTAGGCTACTGAGACAGACAATGATGTGGTGTTCAGTGGTGAGGCTGAGGCAGTAAAAAAGACATTTGAAAATAAGAGTAACAAGGCTATATACAGACACCGGTTAGTCAGGCTTATTGAGGTAGTATGTACTGTAGGTATGGTTAAAGTGACTATGATGAACAGAGAGCAGCAGTAGCGTAAAAAGAGGGGTTGGCACGTGGTGGGACACAATGCAGATAGCCCGGTTAACCAATGTGAGGGAGCACTGGTTAGTCGGGCCTAATGAGATAGTATGTACATGAATGTATAATTAAAGTGACTATGCATATAAGATAAACATTGAGTAGCAGCAGCATAAATGAGGGGTTGGGGGGAGGGACACATTGCAAATAGTCTGGGTAACCATTTGGTTACCTGTTCAGGAGTCTTATGGCTTGGGGGTAAAAACTGTTGAGATGCCTTTTTGCCCTAGACTTGGCACTCCGGTACTGCTTGCCGTGCGGTAGTAGAGAGAACAGTCTTCGACTGGGGTGGCTGGGGTCTTTGACAATTTTTGACACCGCCTGGTGTAGAGGTCCTGGATGGCAGGCAGCTTTGCCCCAGTGATGTACTGGGCCGTACGCACTACCCTCTGAAGTGCCTTGCGGTCGGAGGCCGAGCAATTGCTGTACCAGGCAGTGATGCAACCAGTCAAGATGATCTCGATGTTGCAGCTGTAGAACCTTTTGAGGATCTCAGGACCCATGCCAAATCTTTTTAGTTTCCTGAGGGGGAATAGGCTTTGTCGTGCCCTCTTCACAACTGTCTTGGTGTGTTTGGACCATTCTAGTTTGTTGTTGATATGGACACCAAGGGATTTGAAGCTCTCAACCTGCTCCACTACAGTCCCGTCGATGAGAATGGGGACGTGCTCGGTGATCCTTTTCCTGTAGTCCACAATCATCTCCTTAGTCTTGGTTACGTTGAGGTATAGGGTGTTATTCTGGCACCACCCGGCCAGGTATCTGACCTCCTCCCTATAGTCTGTCTCGTCGTTGTCGGTGATCAGGCCTACCACTGTTGTCGTCTGCAAACTTAATGATGGTGTTGGAGTCATGCCTGGCCATGCAGTCGTGGGTGAACAGGGAGTACAGGAGGGGACTGAGCACGCACCCATGGGGAGCTCCAGTGTTGAGGATCAGCGTGGCAAATGTGATGCTACCAACCCTCACCACCTGGGGGCGGCCCATCAGGAAGTCCAGGATCCAGTTGCAGAGGGAGGTGTTCAGTCCCAGGTTCCTTAGATTAGTGATGAGCTTTGAGGGTACTATGGTTTGAACGCTGAGCCGTCGTCAATGAATAGCATTCTCACATAAGTGTTATTTTTGTCCAGGTGGGAAAGGGCAGTGTGGAGTGGAATAGAGATTGCATCATCTGTGGACCTTTTTGGGTGGTATGTAAATTGGAGTGGGTCTAGGGTTTCTGGGATAATGGTGTTGATATGAGCCATTGCCAGCCTTTCAAAGAACTTCATGGTTACGGACGTGAGGGCTATGGGTCTGTAGACATTTAGGCAGGTTGCCTTTGTGTTCTTGGTTTACAGGGACTATGGTGGTCTGCTTGAAGCATGTTGGTATTACAGACTCAATCAGGGACATGTTGAAAATGTCAGTGAAGACACCTGCCAGTTGGTCAGCACATGGCCGGAGCATACGTCCTGGTAATCCATCTGGCCCCGCAGCCTTGTGTATGTTGACCTGGTCTTACTCATGTTGGCTACTGAGAGCGTGATCACACAGTCGTCCGGAACAGCTGATGCTCTCATGCATGCATCAGTGTTGCTTGCCTCGAAGCGAGCATAGAAGTGGTTTAGCTCGTCTGGTAGGCTCGTGTCACTGGGCAGCTCGCGGCTGTGCTACCCTTTGTAGTCGTAATAGTTTGCAAGCCATGCCACAGCCGACGAGAATCTGAGCCGCTGTAGTATGATTCAATCTTAGTCCTGTATTAACGCTTTGCCTGTTTGATGGTTCGTCACAAGGCATAGCAGGATTTCTTGTAAACCTCCGGGTTAGAGTCCCGTACCTTGAAAGTGGTAGCTCTACCCTTTAGCTCAGTGTGAATGTTGCCTGTAATCCATGGCTTCTGGTTGGGGTATGTACGTACAGTCACTGTGGGGCCGACATCGATGTACTTATTAATGAAGCCGGTGACTGATGTGGGATACTCCTCAATGCTATCAGATGAATCCCGGAACATATTCCAGTCAGTGCTAGCAAAATAGTCCTGTAGCTTAGCATCCACTTCATCTGACCACTTACATATTTAGCACATAACTGGTACTTCCTGTTTGAGTTTTTGCTTGTAAGCAAGAATCAGTAGGATAGAGTTATTGTCAGATTTGACAAATGGAGGGCAAGGGAGAGCTTTGTACATGTCTGTGTGGAGTAAAGGTGATTTAGAGATTTATTTCACATGCTGGTAGAAATTAGGTTAAATGGATTTGATTTTCCTGCATTAAAGTCCCCGGCCACTAGGAGCTCAGCCTCTAGATGAGCAATTTCTTGTTTGTTTGTGGCCTTTTACAGCTCATTGAGTGTAGTTTAGAGAGAGTGCACCAGCTGTTGTTAATAAAGAGACACAGACCAACCCCCTGATCTTACTGGAGGCTGCTGTTCTGTTTTGCCGATGCACAGACAAATAATATACAGTTAGCTGGGTTATGTCCTTGTTCAGCCACGAAAAAGGATTTTACCATTTGTAATGTCTCATTGATACGATAATCTTGAACGGCGCTCATCCAGTTTATTCTCCAGCGATTGCACGTTCGCCAGTAGAACGGAGGGTAGAGGCGGATTATCCACATACTGTGTTATTGACTGTACATTTGTTTATGTGTAACTCTGCATTGTTAATTTTGTCGCAATGCTTTGCTTTATCTTGGCCAGGTCGCAGTTGTAAATGAGAACCTGTTCTCAACTGGCCTACCTGGTTAAATAAAGGTGAAATATATATTTAAATACTCTCGCCAGGCATCTGGCTCGCTGACCCCTCTAGCTATGTCTCTTCTTTTGGGCCTGGTCTGGGAAGAGCAGTATATCCTTCGCGTCCGCCTCATTAAAGAAAAATATTTGTCCAGACCGAGGTGAGTAATAACTGTTCTGATGTCAAGAAGCTTTTTTCAGTCATAGGAAATGATGGAAACATTATGTACAAAAAAAGTTTAAAACAGCGCAAAAAATACAGTACAATTGGTCAGATAAAGCGACAGCACCATCCAAACTGGACAGAAGTCACCAAAAGCAAGAGGAAGAAAACAAAAAAACTAAACACCAACAAGATACCAGACAAGAAGACCACCCTATAACCCAAATGCCAACAAACACAACCCCCAAAGCTCCTTATCCCCTCAAGGAAACCAGCTTCCCCTCTAATACCTGTCTCCATTCCCCCTACCTTCCTCCACTCTTTACTGTCCCTGATCCCTCCACCCTAGCCCCTACTGACCCAGATCCACTCCCCCTGGTCCTTACTACACCTGACCTCCCCTCTACTCCCTTGTCCCTATTGACCTTACAGGCCCAGATCCCTCCTCCCTGCCCCTTACTGCCTCAGACCTACTGGACACTGAGCTGCCTTCACCCCTCACACTGTATCACCCTCCACCAGGCAGTCAGTTGGGATGCATGACCTGTCAAGAACCACCCAACACCCCAAATGACACGCATCTCTGCATTGAAATGGTCAAAGCAGTGCAGCAACCCAGTGCCAGCACTAGCACTCGTCCCAAAACCAGAACATGGAAGAGGTGCGGAGGAAGGACCAAACATTAGATCTTCAGCCGGAACGAGCAGGCTACAAGGGAGTACCACCACTGACCTCCGGGTCTAGGGCTTGCTTGTGTGTATGCTTGCTCCTCAGGTTGTCCTTCCTCCCCTCTACAGATCCCGACCCGTCACTTGCACTGGTTCCTGGATCCCAGTTCCTATTTCACAGTCCCAGCAACAATCTGTGGTTTACAGTCCCGGCCCCAGCATCTGCACGGTTCCCAGTTTTCCCAGCAACAACAACTTCGCCAACCCTGGACACAGCAGTGGCTACCACAACTGCCACCTCCACCCAGCCACTGCCAGCTGATTCTATTCAAACATAGACATGCTCTATCAGGTATGAAGGTAAGACCCAGATGCAGACCACATTGAGTAAACAGTAGTTTAATATTCCAGCAGGGGCAGACAATAGATAGGTCAAGGCAGGCAGGGGTCAGTAAACCAGAGGTGGGGCAAAGGTACCGGACGGCAGGCTGGGTCAGGGTAAGGCAGAGTGGTCAGGCAGGCGGGCTTGGAGTCAGGACAGGCAAGGGTCAAAAACCAGGAGGGCGAGAAAAGAGAGACTGGAAAAATGGGAGACAAAGGGCTGTGAGACATGGATTTGACTCTGGACACATGAAAAGTGGGATGATCTTGGAGATGGGGAACGGGCCGATAAACTGGGGGGAGAGTTTGCGGGATTCAACAATCCCGGGGAGCCGGTTGATGGCGATCCGCTTATCGTAGATACCTGGAGGTGGTCTTGAGGAGGGCCGACCGGGCTCTACTCCAGATACGACGACAGCAACGGAAAAACATCTGGGTTAAAGGTATGCCAACCTCCTCTTCCTGCTCAGGGAAGAGCGGGGGCTGTGACCCCAGGTAACACTCAAACGGTGATAGGCCCATGGCAGGGAAGAGTGATGCGGGCATATTCCACCCACACCAGCTGCTGGCTCCAGGTGGTGGGGTTAGCGGAGACGTGCTGCACCCTGAGCTGGGCCATCTCCTTGGCAGAGGGTAACTTGAGGAGAGGAATTAAGTGGGCAGCCTTGGAAAAGCGATCCACCACGGTCAGGATGGTGGTGTTGCCAGCAGACGGTGGGAGACCTGCGACAAAGTCCAAGAGATATAAGACCAGGGGTGATGAGGGCAGAGGTTGGATGAGGCCAGCTGGAGCTTGGCGAGGGGTTTTGTGCAGGCGGCAACAATGGCGGAAATGTCGGGAATCATGGTAGGCCACCAAAATCATTGTCGCACAAAGGCCCGGGTGGCAGGCAAGCCTGGAGGAATGGGCCCTCTCCAGGACTGCGGAGCGGACAGCGTCAGGCACGAACATCCGGTTATCTGGACCCCATCAGCGTTCACTGGGACCGCTGCGCCTCCCAGACCTGTTTTCCGATACCCCAGCTGAGTGCCGTTGCCAGGCACGAGGTGGGAAGGATGGTCTCGGGCTCCGGGGTGGTAGCTGTGGGGTTATAGCGACGAGACAGGACATCCGGCTTGATGTTTTTGGACCCCGGTAGGTAGGAGAGGGAAAATTTGAACCGGGTAATTAGCAGGGCCCATCTCGCCTGCCTGGAGTTGAGGCTCTTAGCAGTGCGGAGAGACTCCAGGTTTTTGTGGTCGGTCCAACACAATGAATGGATGTTCCGCCCCTTCAAGCCAGTGCCTCCATTCCTCCAATGCCATCTTCATCTCGAGAAGCTCCCGATTCCCCACATCGTAATTCCTCTCCGTGGCGATGAGGCGGTGGGAAAAGGCACAGTGATGCAGCTTAAGATCCCAAAATGCCCGGTTCGTAGAGGTGAGGGCAGACAGGGGGGAAGCCAGGGTGCTGTAACCCCAGATAAAAGGGTGATAAAAGTTGGCGAACCCTAGGAAGTGTTGCAGCTGCACCCTGGACATAGGCTGAGGCCAATCCACCACCGCTTTCACCTTCTTGGGATCCACCTTGACGCACCCAGCAGAGATTATGTAGCCCAGAAAGGGAATGGTGGGGCTATGAAACTCGCACTTTTCCGCCTTAACGAACAAATGGTTCTTCAGAAGGCGCTGGAGAACCTGCTGGACACGGAGCACGTGCTCTTTGAGGGAGCAGGAGAAGACGAGGATGTCATCAATGTAGACAAAGACGAAATGGTTCACCGTGTTGCGGAGAACATCATTCACCAGAGCCTGGAACACGGCAGGAGTGCTGGTGAGGCTTAAGGGCATGGCCAGATATTTGTAGTGGCCGCTGGCCGTGTTGAACGCGGTCTTCCACTCATCCCCCTCTCGTATTCGCACCAGATGCTAGGCGTTACGTAGCTCCAGCTTGGAGAACACAGTGGAGCGGCTCAAAGGCCCAGGAAATGAGTGGTAGCGGATAACGGTCAATGGGACATGGGATTTCGAATTTCCTCTCCATCCGTCGTTCCCGCAATCGCCCATCGATGCAGATGGTCAAAGCGATGAGGGTGGTCAACATCTGTGGGTATCTCCCGAGCCTCAAGCTCATCTTTAACCTCCTCGAGACACCGTGCAGGAGCATGACGAACAGTGCTTCCGATTTCCACACACTCTCCCCTGCCAAAGTACGGAAACCCACCACATAGTCGGCCACAGTGCAGGCATCCTACCAGAGCTGGATTTGCTTCCAGGCATTTTCTCTCCCAGAGAATGGGGCATCAAAGCCCTTCCTCACCACTCCCACGAACCCCTCCAGGCTTGCACATATAGCCGGCATATAGCCGGTTCCCATATGGACGGTAGCCCAGGTGAGAGCCCTTCCAGACATCAACGTGATGAGGTAGGCTATTTTGGAGCAATCCGAGGCGAAGGAGGAGGGCTGAAGCTCTAAATTGCAGGCACACTGAGCTATAAATGACCGACAGGTGCTCGGCTCTCCTTTAAAGTGTTCCGGAGGAGGTAACCGAGGCTCCCGGGAAGGTGGAGTGGCCGGTGGGGTGGCACTGCTAACCGCCGAGTTGCTGAGGGGCGGTGGGGTTACCACCGTGGCAGGCTGCCACCCAGACGACCCGCGGAATTGCTCCAGCATCATGTCCAACGCCAGGTCATGGTGGTCAGCCAACGTCTGGACCCCCTCCATCAGCACACGAAGAAATTCCTTGTGCCTACCAATGGAGGCTCCTTGGGAGGAGATGGCGCTGGTCCAGGTCTGCTGGGTCAGTCATGGCCAGTTCGTATGATCAGGTATGAAGGTAACACCCAGATGTAGACCACATCGAATAAACAATAATTTAATATTCCAACAGGGGCATGCAATAGACAGGTTAAGGCAGGCAGGGGTCAGTAAACCAGAGGTGGGGCAACGGTACTAGACGGCAGGCAGGCAGGCAGGCTCAGGGTCAGGGTCAGGGTAAGGCAGAGCTCGATAATCCAGAGGGGGGCAAAGGTACAGGTCGGCAGGCAGGCTCAGGGGCTGGCAGAGTGGTCAGGCAGGCGATCTCGGAGTCAGGACAGGCAAGGGTCAAAAAGAGAATTTTACTTGCCACCGAGCTGCCTGAAAATTACTGTCAAATTCATGGTAACCCCTTTCCATTGCAAAGAGGTCCAGATATATCTACAGAAATCCATCATGAGGAGTTGCGAGCAGACCTACTGTGAGAGGAGGCCGTATTAGAAGCTAGATCCATAGATACTGCAGGGGAAATGACTGTAGTATTATGTACTATTAGTATTATGATACTTCTAATAGTAGTATTATGCATGCTACTTTTATACAGTATTATGATTTGATCAGATATTACTTACATTTTCAAGGTACACCGCATGAAGCCAAAGCAAAATGGAGTGTTATCTGGGATCAGGCATCATTTAAAAGCCTTATTACGTGTACAGTAATACAATACCATATAATCTGAGCACAGTCAATTTAACAGGAGGAGTCTGGCGGCTCAACTAGACAGAAATTCATGATAGACAGGAAATAGCGAGAGAAAGAGAACTCAGACCCGGTGGCTTGGGCAGGCAGCTCCTGTCGGGCAGCTGCTTCTTCCGCGACATCTTCGTCGCGTCCATCCTGTCTTCCATGTCTCCAGCCCTTTCTTCGCTCTTCGGTGAGTAGAGAATGATGAGGTGCACAGGAAGAGAGATGTAGAGAGATAAAGCATACATACATACCACACAGTGCTGCAGATAAAACAGAGAGGAGTGAGCGTCAGTATCAGAGAGGAGTGGAGAGGTAGAGCAGTGAAGGAGTGGAGAGGAAGAGCAGTGGAGGAGTGAGAGTCAGTATCAGAGAGGAGTGGAGAGGTAGGAGTGAGAGTCAGTATCAGAGAGGAGTGGAGAGGTAGAGCAGTGAAGGGGTGGAGAGATAGGAAGGAGAGTCAGTATCAGAGAGGAGTGGAGGGGCAGCAAAGGAGTGGAAAAATAGAAGTAGGGCAGTGAAGGAGTAGAGAGATACACTCTTAGAAAAAGGGTTCCTAAAGGGTTCTTCAGGTGTCCCCATAGAAAAACACATTTTGGTTCCAGGTAGAACCAAAACTCCTCTGTGGAAAGGGTTCTACCTGGAACCAAAACTAGTTCTTCAAAGGGTGGGGGACAGCCAAAGAACCCTTTTAGGTTCTAGATAGCACCTTTTCTCTAAGGGTGTAGAGCAGTGAAGGAGTGGAGAGGGAGTGAGAGTCAGTTTCAGAGGGGATAGGTAGAGGAGCGCAGGAGTGGAGAGGTAGATCACTGGTCAGTGTGGGTCAGTAATAGCCCCGTGGTTAGTGGTGATGAGAGGTGTAGTGGAGAGGTAGAGCAGCGTAGTAGTGGAGCGGTAGAGCAGCATAGTAGTGGAGAGGTAGAGCAGCATAGTAGTGGAGCGGTAGAGCAGCGTAGTAGTGGAGAGGTAGAGCAGCGTAGTAGTGGAGAGGTAGAGCAGCGTAGTAGTGGAGCGGTAGAGCAGCGTAGTAGTGGAGAGGTAGAGCAGCGTAGTAGTGGAGAGGTAGAGCAGCGTAGTAGTGGAGAGGTAGAGCAGCGTAGTAGTGGAGAGGTAGGGCAGCGTAGTAGTGGAGAGGTAGAGCAGCGTAGTAGTGGAGCGGTAGAGCAGCGTAGTAGTGGTTCTAGATAGCACCTTTTCTCTAAGGTGTAGAGCAGTGAAGGGGAGTGGAGAGCGGTAAGCAGCGTAGTAGTGGAGAGGTAGAGCAGCGTAGCAGTGGAGAGGTAGAGCAGCGTAGTAGTGGAGCGGTAGAGCAGCGTAGTAGTGGAGAGGTAGAGCAGCGTAATAGTGGAGAGGTAGAGCAGCGTAGTAGTGGAGAGGTAGAGCAGCGTAGTAGTGGAGAGGTAGAGCTGCGTAGCAGTGGAGAGGTAGAGCAGCGTAGTAGTGGAGCGGTAAAGCAGCGTAGTAGTGGAGAGGTAGAGCAGCGTAGTAGTGGAGCGGTAAAGCAGCGTAGTAGTGGAGAGGGAAGAGCAGCGTAGTAGTGGAGCGGTAAAGCAGCGTAGTAGTGGAGCGGTAGAGCAGCATAGTAGTGGAGCGGTAGAGCAGCATAGTAGTGGAGCGGTAGAGCAGCGTAGTAGTGGAGCGGTAGAGCAGCGTAGTAGTGGAGCGGTAGAGCAGCGTAGTAGTGGAGCTGTAGTGGAGCGGTAGAGCAGCGTAGTAGTGGAGCGGTAGAGCAGCGTAGTAGTGGAGAGGTAGAGCAGCGTAGTAGTGGAGCGGTAGAGCAGCGTAGTAGTGGAGCGGTAGAGCAGCGTAGTAGTGGAGCGGTAGAGCAGCGTAGTAGTGGAGCGGTAGAGCAGCGTAGTAGTGGAGAGGTAGAGCAGCGTAGTAGTGGAGCGGTAGAGCAGCGTAGTAGTGGAGCGGTAGAGCAGCGTAGTAGTGGAGCGGTAGAGCAGCGTAGTAGTGGAGAGGTAGAGCAGCGTAGTAGTGGAGCGGTAAAGCAGCGTAGTAGTGGAGCGTAGTAGTGGAGAGGTAGAGCAGCGTAGTAGTGGAGAGGTAGAGCAGTGTAGTAGTGGAGAGGTAGATCAGCATTCAGAGTGGGTCGGTAATAACCCTGTGGTTAGTGGTGATGAGAGGCCTGTCCTCCTGTAACAGGATCCCCCACCCCTCACTGTATCGGACTGTACCCCATTGTCTTCTAATGAGACACCCTGGCACCCACTTACACACACATTCCACAAACACACACACACACAGAGCGAGAGAGAGCCCTCTCCCGGTGCGGTCCCTCAAAACACACACATAGTATGTAAGAATACACACATAAACATTCAGTACGCATATATACACATACAGAATGCATGCGCACACACAGACACACACACACACACACACAAACATGCTCCCCCATCCCTCTACTGCCAATGTCCCCTCTCTCCATCACAACACTCAGCTCGAACCTCCCTAAATTCACCCTTCTCTTTCTTTCCACACAGATTGGTTTCAGTCCCCACACCCCAACGGACCCTCTCCTCCCATTGAGGATCAAGATATGTGAGATGTAAACGATAGCAACAACTTCACCTACTTTACACGGACTGTACAGTACCGTAGTTCACTAAACCCCCCAAAAACACTGCTACAACAGCACCTTGGGAAGGAGAACACGACACTGCACCTGAACACTACACTGTACCTGTAACTACACTATGCCTGCCTACTATACTACTCCCATGTGAAGACATGGCTTTCAGGACACTTGACATAAAATGGGGCCTAAAGAACAAGAATACACAACTCCAATGACTCTTCAGGTGTCAGGCAAGGTTACTCATCATACATGCGCACAGAAAACATAATGGTAGCCTTTTCCTGACCAAAAGCGCACTCTTTGGCTTTGTGTGTGGAACGTTATTCATATTTTTCATACTTAATCCAGATTTTGTTTTGTTTTTTTGAAACGTCTAAAATCTTGTGTTTCTATGTCAAACTGTTTTGTTATATTTCAGTCTTCTTGCGATGTGTATAGAAAGTGTAATATTGGGATGCAAACTCAAAATTGAATACATTTTAATTCTATATCTGACAGGTGTCTTTCTTCTTTTTTTAAGCCCGTAACCATGTGTGTGAGGTGTGTACTTTTGTTTCACAGTAGATTTTTTTTAAACTACCAAGAATCTCTCTGTGTGACCCTGATTTAGCCCACTGCAATAAAAGTGTCAACGTTACTGAGACTCGTACCCTTGATGGCCCAGGCTCTGAGTGGGCTGCTGTCATCAATGACGTGGTAGAAGGTGAGTGGGAGGATGAGGAAGGGGCTGTCGCTGGACATGTCCACCTGGAAGGGAACGTTCCTCTGGTCCAGTCGCACCGTCTCCCCCTCCTTGGTCTGGGATGTCTGGAGCAACTTCCCTGTTACCTGGTAGCCAAAATGGAGTCATATTAAATTGTATGGCGGTACACGAGTGAGAATCTGAAGAAGCTTGACAACATGACAACAACTTATATCTACCATGGTGATCCATTTTTTCAGGAAATATGTTTTTCTTTTTGTAATACTCAGTCACTAACACACACACAGAGACACACACACAGAGACACACACACAGAGACACACACACACTATCTCTACCGAGCAGCCCAGTAACAGGCTCTTGCGCATGTTGGCCACTCGGATCATGAGGCAGGGTCGGCCCTCGTGATTGGACACCACGGCGTGCCGGCTGAACTTCACTGTCTCGCCTCTCTTTTTGGGCCGCGCCATCTGAGGAAGACGGGGGGAGTGTGTCAGAGCCACACAATGTAGCATGGTGAACTACACTACCCACAATGCTACCGGTAACATGTCCTGTTTATTTGTTAGGCTGTTAACAACCTGCCGTCCGTCTCCTTATCAATACATACAGTACAGTACATGGCATGCACATCCTATCATTTTAACCTCCAGCCCCAACACACACACACACACACACACACACACACACACACACACACACACACACACACACACACACACACACACACACACACACACACACACACACACACACACACACACACACACACACACACACAACTGAGTGAAAAATAAAGAAAGGGCTTGTAAGTCTTATTATTGAGGGGCCAGAATGATAACCCCGACCCTCGTAGATAAGAGAGGAAAGGGGAAGATAATTAACACTGTTGTTTACACAGGAGTCCAGTGCTGAGTAGGGCCAGTGCATATAGTTGTACTGTTGTGTGTTGGACGTATGGATGCAGTGCATATGGTGGCCAGACTATATTACCGAACATTGGTCATATGTGTCGATCCAAAGTTCAAATGTTTCATAGTATTGGGCACTGAGTGTACAAAACATTAGGAACCCCTAATATTGAGTTGCACCCCATTTTGCCCTCAGAACAGCCTCAATTCGTCTGGGGGCACGGACTACAAGGTGTCGAAAGCGTTCGACAGGGATGCCGGCCCATGTTGACTCCAATACGTCCCACGGTTGTGTCAAGTTGGCTGGATGTCCTTTGGATGGTGGACCATTCCTGATGTACACAAGAATCTGTTGAGTGTAGTGTGGTGCTAGGCTTTATTAATGAATGGGATGGTAATCGTAACCATGATATTGATATGCCCAGGACACGGTGAGGTACCTTGGCGAGGAAGGTTCCTGTGATGAAGATCTCCAGAACCATGGTAATGACAAGCTGGAGGATGAGGAGGATGATGGCGGCAGGACATTCCTCTGTGATGCAACGAAAGCCATAGCCAATGGTGGTCTGGGACTCCAGCGAGAAGAGGAACGCCCCCGTTAGGGTCTGCACCTGCATCACACACGGGGTGTGGTTGGACGGCGGGTCAAACTCTGGAAGGAGGGAGAGCAGAGATACAGGGAAAGAGGCAAGTTCTGAGCAGATTGTTTGACATGCCAGGCGGTTGAAGAACAAATTGCGGATATGACCCGAGAAAGGGCTAAACTAAGGAAGGCACATTCTTACACCTCTCTCATTCTCCCTCTTCTTGACTTACGTTCTCTGTCGCCTTCTCTCTCTTTCTCCGCCCCTGCCCTCTCCACCCTCTGCTCCCCCTTTCCCCTCCCTCCATCCTCACCTAGCAGGTCTCCATGCACCAGCGCCACCAGGTACCACAGAACCCCGAACAGGAACCAGGTCCCGGCGAAGGTGGCCGAGAACAGGAAGAGCTTGTAGCGCCACTGCATGTCCAGGAAGGTCGTCCAGATGTCACGCAGGTACAGCGCCCCGCGCCCGCTCACGTGCTCGATGCGCACGTTGCTGTGCCCGTCCTTGGAGAGAACGCGTCGTCTCCGTCGGAGCGCACAGACCGTTGCCGCTGCCTCCCCCACCGCCCCCAGCAGCGGCTTCAGAACCTCCGTCTGGGTCATTGAGTGACACACCTTTTCGGGGGAGGAGCCACGTGAGGACGGGGGAGTGGCCGAGGTCATGGCTGCAGCTTTATGGGAGGAGAGGGATCGAAAACCAGAGTTGAGGGGTAGATTGAGTGGATAAGCGGGAGGAAAAGGAGTGTGAGGGAGAGGGGTGAAGAGGGCGAGGGAGTCAGAAAGACGAAGAGATGAAGTTGATGAAAAACAAGTTGAAAAGATGGGGTTTGTGAGAAAGGAGAGAATAGGAAAGGAATAGAGGAGAAAAGTTGATAAGGGGATGAATGAAAGAGATGACATTTTTTGGGGGGGGGGCGACATGGGGAGAGAAAGATAGGGAGATTATAAATGTGACACACAATAACATTTTCCAAGTGGACAGAGGCAGGCCTGTTGCTGTCCAAGGTGGTCCATTGAAAACTCTCTCTTACTCGTTCTCTTCATCCCTCTCCTTTCAGATGGAGCAGCAGCTCCCCTTTCAAAGTAAAAATCCCCCTTTCAGAGTGAAGTTGCAGCTGTCTTTTCACGTAAAAAAAACAACAACTCTAGAATGCTTAAGGGACTCCTGTGTCTGCAGCACGTCAGGCTGGCTCGGTCGAGATGGACAGAAACAAGGCTCACGTATTCCCCATTCAAACACTGGAATAGAAAAGCAACATGGAGTATCAAATCAAATCAAATCAAATAGTATTTGTCACATGCGCCGAATACAACAGGTCTAGACCTTACTTTTACAAGCCCTAACCCAGAACGCAGTTGGAAAAAAAATGTAGACCTAAAAACAAAATATGAATAAGAAAATAAAAGTAGCAAATAAAGACAAATAAATATCTGTGAATGAGAGATGCTGGATCAACCGTTTACAAATGTGCTTTAATCCCTGACATGGTCTGACATCTCTTTCATTATCCCTTCATCCCTAACGGTTCAAATAAAAAAAGGTGGAATCGTCTTACTGCTTTACACATTTAGTGGTTGTGGACTTTCATAAGACCTCAAACTATTACCCTATAATAGGGGGCCTACAATAGTTGATTACGTTGATGATTAGACCCACACTACCCCAGTGGTCTACTACCACCTGCAGCTCAAATGGGACATTCATCGGGTCCTTATACAGCTGTCACTTATTGAGCTTATTTTCACCTCCCAATAAATGTGTTTCTGTGTCCGAGAATGAATTACGTGGTGTGGTTTGTGGAGGCAGGACAGCCTGGAGAATATAGCTTGTGTGTTATCGGGGCCAGTAAGAGGCATGTTTCTCTCCTTTGTGGATATGGATACTTGTTGTTTGTGTGTGACTTTGGCCCGATCATCCTTCTGGATGTCCTTCTGTATCCTCTCTCTCTCTCTCTCTCTCTCTCTCTCTCTCTCTCTCTCTCTCTCTCTCTCTCTCTCTCTCTCTCTCTCTCTCTCTCTCTCTCTCTCTCTCTCTCTCTAGCCTTCTTTCTTTCGCTCTCGCCCTCTTTCTTGGCTAAACGGTCCCATTTGTCTCTTCCTGCCTCTGCTTTCCGGATCCAGTCAAAAATAACCAACCGTAGCAAAGCCAGAGAACTAGGCGCTCTGATACACACTCTCCTTTTTGGCCTTTCTCTCTGTGTCGCCACTCGCTTGCTCTATTCCTTCCTCTCTCTCTCTCTAGTGCTGGAGCTCACTGTGAGTATGAATAGGGATCTGTTTAAATGTCTGTGCTCAGAATGCTAAGATGGGGGGTGAGGCGGCACTTGTGACTTGTGATAGGCTAAGTGCATTCACAGCTGACCTCTGAACCTTACTGAGGCCCCTCCCACACATACAGTAAACACACACTCACATATACAGGGACATACACAACAACGTTATACCAATGTTAACTTTTCCTGAAACAATGTTTGTGACACTTTATCATTGTCATAGACCAAACTGTTACAATTATTTCCGCTCAATTCGGTATTCCCTTTTAACAGTTCTGTGTCTTCCTCTCGACTATAGTCTCTCTTCATCCCTTTCTCCCTGTCTCTATCTCCCTCTGTCCTGTGTTCACAAGAATCCTTTGTTTAGAGAGTAGATGAAAGGGACAAAAGCCACCGTTGAAAAATATGACTGAGTGAGAGAGAGGGAGAAAGTGTGTGTGTGTGACAGTGTGTGTGTGATCATATGTGAGTATATGTTGGAGAGTGTGAGGGGGCAGCGAAAGGGGAAGGGAGGATTGAGAGAGGGAGCATGAGTGAGAATCCAAAGGAGGGAAAGATGTGTGGAGAGAGAGATAGAAGGTGTATTAAAACAGATTGGTGACAAAAAAAAAGATGCTCATTAGTATTCCTGAGCGTTGCACTTCACCACACTCCTTCCTTCCCCTGTGTGTTGACCCTACCAAAATCCCCAACCTCTATACAACACTCCAACGACCTCGGAGCATTTTTTCCCCCACGCTGCTGACAACTATTTTTGTCTGCTCATACAGGAGTAATACAGGCCCAGTACACTTATATTGTGAAAAATAAAGCAGTTTTTATTCTGATTTATCAGCACCCCTACTTCCATGTACATGAACAGTCTAAGGTGTAAAAAAAAATCCCCACACAGCCTCTCCAAACACTGAGACAAGTAATCCATACAAATTCTAAAACAACTTCTTAGCCAAACTATTTGTGTTTCAAGTACTCAAACTACCCACACACTGGCCCTTATCTAACATCTCCAAATAACCCTTTCAGTATGTCTTCCACACTGTGTCAGTTTGACAGTGTCAGTTTGACACATTTGTAGACTTGACTTGTCGACTGCAAGTGGTCTGGAATGTCCAATTCAAATGTCATGGGGTCAGGTTGTCTTCCTACAGGTGTGATTTAGAACACTCGCCATGGCCAATACAGTATATACAGTATAATATACAGTATAATATGCACTAAACGCCAGTATCTAATCACTTTTCTCTTCCACTTTAGACATGAGACTGTTACTGTTACTGTGTTTAAACAGAAACTCCAGAAACAGCCGTGCCTCCAGCAAAGTGAGGATTGACTCCTAAACAGACTCAACCATGTCGCCAGAAATGTTTCATAAACACCTGTAGGATCCATTCAGATCAAGTACTGTCACTAAATACATAGTTTTATTGATTGACTGTGTAGTCAATGCTGTAAATGTGACTTATTATTAAGGGGTGATGGAGTGAAGGTGATTCCAGCATCCAAATGGTCATTTTAGATACAGTACATGCAGGTGTTCACAAACTGCAGCCCCTCTTATAAATGCCACAGACACAGCGGGCTACTGTAAAAAATATATATAAAAACACTCACCTCTAGCCTACATAGTACAGATGTAGAATCTTAATTTGATCACTCTTTTGATTGCTGAGAATTTTCCTGCACTGCCGGAAATGCAAACTTGTAGTGTATTCAAGGTTTACAAAAAGCTTCTCAATATTTTGATTTGCCCTAACAAAAAAGTATCTACCTCTACAAAAAAATGCCCATGAATTATAATCCACATAATAATTCACATGTACTGTTCCTGCAGGATTTTTTTTCCTTCTGTAACAAACTGGCTCAAATTAAGATTCTACATCTGTAGCACTCATCCTGTTCTCTCTGTGTGGATGCACCTGTGCTCTCTCTGCTTATGTTCTCTTTGCAATACCAAGCCAAAGTAGCATTCAAATTGTTTCTTTATTCTATGGTTATTACTCATGAAGAGGATGGAACATGCATAAATATTGTTTTTTCATCAAGTGAGTGCTGGCCTTTATATATAGGCCATATATCTAACTATCCCCGCTATCGCTCATGTGAGAAGTCACCACATCCTGTTGCTCTGTCGCCATCATAACGACGTGGAGATGCATTAAGTTATGGGAATGGTGATCTAGTAGTAAAAACAAATTGAATTCAAGCCTATTGATTCATGTGCTGGTCATCACTCACCTTTTGTTGCAATTGTTGAATGCAATTTTGAAACTTGGAAAAAGTTGTTTGTATCGCCCAAAAACCATGAAGAGAAATTGATGTCGCAGAATGAGCAAGTTGACTATTTGCCTTTTTGGTTGATCAGTGCGACCTCGTGCATTTGAAGCAATGTGCACTTGTTGACAGTTCTCTCACACGGATGTTCACAAGAGCCAACTTTCATTGTCTACAGATTGCCATCCTGATTATAGTTCTACATATTTCCATTGTAATTCTAATAGGCCTAACAACATTACAGGTATTACAAAAAGTTCAAATCAACCAAGTTTCAGTAGCTAAGACCGAATTTAGGCTACCAAACACAAATCAGTGGTTGCTCTGAAGCTGAAGTGTCAGTCTGTACCGGTTCCGATTGACTGTTACAGAGTTATTATGTAAATAAAGTAGTTTCAATGTCCCCGTTGAATCTAAAGCTGTGAAGGTTCTCAGATTCATGTAGAAGTTGGAGTGTCTCTCTTCTCTGACATTTTCTCGTCTCTCTTTATAAATGGAAAAAGTAGCCTATTCAGTCACTCAACTGGACACAGGACATTTTAATTAATTAATTCAACTCTCCTCCCAGTTTCTCCTCCCACCCTCTCGCTCTATCGCTCTCTCTCTCTCTCTCTCTCTCTCTCCCCTTCCCTGACTGTACACTGTAAATGGGTCCCTTGTTGAGGGTTCGTCGACTGTTCAGCCTTTGTCAACTTTCTCATGTAAATTCCTGATGGTTAAGATACAAACCTGGAAGTGATTTCACTATTCGAAAGCATGGTAGGTAGTTACAAATCAGAAGTAACAAAATACACTTTATTGTGGCCTTGGCTCCTCGCAAGTCGGCAAAGTTGGCCAATGGTTTGACTGAAAAATGTTGGCTTTGCTCTGTGAGGCCATGTCATGTCTGCCTGCAAGGATAGAAACTGCTCCTACTGTGAGAACATCATAGCAAATAAGACAACTGGACACTTATGCCTACCCAGAACAGTGAAATATCTATTACATGTTCATATTGATCTCTTATAGAATCCTGCTTCTTGGAAAAATAAAAGGCCAACCTTTGAAGTTTATTTTGGCGAGAGCTGAGCGTCCCTGGCTGGACCTTTTTCACATACGCATCAATCTCATGGATCCACCCACCTGCCAACATGTGTTGTTCCATCCTGTCGTCTACATCCCGCTGAGTGCCGGGGTTCCCTCATCCGGGCACGGGGCCCCTAAAGAGAGTGCTTGTGTGTACAGTTGATGTCGGAAGTTTACATACACTTAGGTTGGAGTCATTAAAACTCATTTTTCAAACACTCCACAAATTTCTTGTTAACAAACTATAGTTTTGGGCAAGTTGGTTAGGACATCTACTTCGTGCATGACACAAGTCATTTTCCCAACAATTGTTTACAGACCGATTATTTCACTTATAATTCACTGTATCACAATTCCAGTGGGTCAGAAGTTTACATACACTAAGTTGACTGTGTCTTTAATTAAACAGCTTGGAAAATTCCAGAAAATGATGTCATGGTTTTAGCAGCTTCTGAAAGGCTAATTGACTAATCATTTGAGTCAATTGGAGGTGTACCTGTGGATGTATTGTGCAAGCATTTGAGAATGGAAAAGGGAATTTGCTCGTGATTACAACCTGTAGGCCTATCAGGGTGTCAGAGTCACACTGCCAATACCTGTGTTTCCGTTCTATGTCTTGTTTCTTTTCAAATCAATAACACTGAGTCGTCTCAGTTGTCTAAGTAACAGTCCTCTAAGGAATGAACGAGATGACGTCACTCAGTTCGTCCAGGCTCTCCCGTAGCCGTTCAGCTGTCTGTCTGATCGTCTGGATGAACTTCATGGTCTCTGACTTGACCTCATCCTTTGGGGTCTTCACATGCAGGGTTCAGCTCAGTGGTGGAGTCTGTGTCCATCCCTTCTAACATACTGGTATCACCCGGCTGCTCATTCGCCTTCGCCTGTCGGATGTTGTGATCTCTTTGGCATCCATGGCGATGAGGAAGATATCAACAGATACAAAAATATCTGAAAATATTCCTGTCGCCACCTAAGCCACACGAACTGTACTGGAAGTTGCCAATGGTGGCCACCCGGAGAAACTGTACCACATTGCCAATGGTGGCCACCCGGAGAAATCGGAAGAGCTCTGGTATGACCCCAGGTCCCTCCCAAACCTTGCCCCAGCATTTACCCCAGCATCTGCATTGAAATTGTAATTTCCTATGTTAAAAGAGCTACTTGCACTCAGTGTCTCCAAACCCTCAGCGATGTCTTGTAGAAATGTCACCACAGAGTTCATCTTCTCCTGGAACTCCTTGATGATGTTCTTGATGGCTTGGCGGTCGGTGGACTGATTGACCATGTTGGTGATGTTGGATACTCCGGCTGTGGCTCCACCAGCAACAGCCACCCCAATACCAACCCCAGTGACGATCAGGGAGGCGCCCAGAGTGAAGGGAGCCATGATGAGCCCCACTATAGAGGTGATTCCTCCAGCTGCTCCAATAACACCTCCCGTCAGACTGCCTATGGTGGTGCCTTTGTGAATACTCTCCAAGCCGTCTGCCAGAGTTCTCAGCTTGCCCAAGGTGGTCTGGAGTTCTTCCACAGTTCTCACTCTATAGAAAATTAATTTAGACAGATCATTTGATTGAATGAATGAACTTATGGATGAATGGATTAATTAATGAACAAACAAATTATATGAATTCATCATATGATCTTGTATAACAAACCTTTTTTTGTGAGGAAACTGATAATGAAGGGTTTGACCACGATACACCAGCCGAAAGCCTAATGGTCGGGTCTTGCTGGAAGATGTCACACAGGAGGTCGCGGAGCTCAGATGAGAAGCTCTCTGGGAGAGATGGGTAAGAACCTTCCAACGTTTGGGGGATGAGCTTGATTGTGCTTGCTGCAGCAAACTGTCAAGAAAGACCGGTTAACATTACACTGCATTTTGCATTATCAGGAGGCAAATTTGGAGATAGAGGTGTTACCTATTGCATACTGAAGCGTGTTTAGGATTTTCTCAGGTGAAGAACATGAACATGATTATTATTTTTTTGCCGGTGGTTGATAGCAGATATTAGCAGGTATTGTTGTCATTGTATAAAATAATGTTCTCTCTCTCCTTAGCAAGTTATTTTTTGGAACGATTAGATTCAAATTTTAATGATCACATGTACAGAAGTTTCAGGTGTAATTATATGGTACAGTGAAAATGTTCAACTTAGAGCTCCAGCAATGCAGGTCAAAGTGAAATAAAACAATAAAAGGTAATAATAAAGAATATAAATAAATATACATATATATACACATATTTTAAAAAAAAACATTTTTTTAAATGTAAATGTCCTGCGGATGAGGATGAAGAAAGGAGTAAAATGAGCGAGACCAGGGGAGAGGGAGGTATAGAGAGGAGGGAGAACGCAGAGGAGTAGAAGGGAGAGTGGTATGAGGATCGGAGAGAGAGAGAGAACCAACCAAGAATTCACAAAATGGGACAAACACCAAATTGAGTCTCTGCATGCAGAATTCTGCAAAAATATCCCCCATGTTCAACGTAGAACACTAAATATTGCATGTAGAGCAGAATTAGGCCGATCCACGCTAATGATCAAAATCCAGAAAAGAGCCGTTAAATTCTACAACCAGCTAAAAGGAAGCGATTCCCAAAAAAGAAAACAAAAAGATAAATACTTGGAATTAAAAATAATTTAAAAAACTGAGCAAACCAGAATGCTATTGGTCCCTAAACAGAGTACACAGTGGCAGAATACTTGACCACTGTGACTGACCAAAACTTAAGGAAAGCTTTGACTATATACAGACTCAGTGAGCATAGCTTTGCTATTGAGAAAGGCCGCCGTTGTAAGGGTTTTCTTCTGGTGAAAGAGAGACGGACCAAAATGCAGCGTGGTGGTTATTCATGTTTTTAATAAAGACGACTATACATGAACAGACTAAACAAAACAAGAAAAGTGAAAACCTAAACAGTCCTATCTGGTGCAAACACAGAGACAGGAACAATCACCCACCAACACACAGTGAAACCCAGGCTACCTAAGTATGATTCTCAATCAGAGACAACTAATGACACCTGCCTCTGATTGAGAACCATACTAGGCCAAAACATAGAAATACCCAAAACCTAGAAAAACAAACATAGACTGCC